>NW_027051974.1:0-56696 GCF_036321145.2 Pelmatolapia mariae
GTTAAAATAAAGAAAACATTAAGTAATAAAATAGACAATATAAATAATGCAAATTCAAAACAATTCAAAAGTGTTGATTAACAGATTGGCTTCATTTTACAGCGTGACAGCTGTCCAAATCACACTGTCAATGCAGCAAAAGCATACCTGGATAGTAAAACACACAATGGAACACAATCAGTCATGGATTGGCCTCCCCAGAGCTCAGACCTCAACATTATCGAGGCAGTGTGGAATCATCCTGACAGAGAACAGGATAAAAGACAGTCAATATCCAAAGAAGAGCTTTGAAAGTCCTTTAAGAAGCCTGGAGAACTATTCCTGAAGACTGAAAGGAAAATACAGGAAAGTTTACCTAAGAGTGTTCAGGCTGTGTTGAAGAATAAAGGTGGTCGTACTGAATACGGACTTTGAAGCTTGTTATAATTGTACTTACTCTTTTTTTACCTTTTTATACTATATTTCCAAGTTTGTTTGCTGAAGTTTAAACAAATTGCTTTGCATATTTCCCTATTTCTATATATTTGCTAGCAAAATATATAGAAAAGAGGGGCGGGTGAAGACATTTGCACAGCATTATAGGATGCTATAATTCGCAAATCATTTAAATAGCACACGATAACACATCAAATACAGGCAACAGAGTATTGTTATTACATTTTGAAAAATATATTCCTACTGTGTTACACATTGTAAGCATTCAGGACCTAAGGTGTCCAGTCCTAGAGTATGTGTTAGTTTGTCTGGATGTTTGTCGAGTGTTTTCTGTTCTTGCACGGTAGATTTATAACTTGGATCCGTCTGTGCAACAATGAAGTATAATCACTTTCAGTGGTGATTTTTTAATACTGCCCGAGAGCCTAAATAATATAAGCATTTAAGATTTATTTGACTATGTCCGTATTCTCTATTGCAGAAGATGCTATGGGCCAAAATACCAAGTTGATTTTTTTTAAACTGCATGTTTCCATTAGCCAGTTAAGATGAAACAGTCACCAGAAACAATGACTCACTCAACATGTTCCTTTGGCCGCTGGTATTTGTGGTTCGTTGAGTTCAGAGTCTCTCATTTACCTCTTTTATTGTAGGAAGTGGGAGTCTGACACAAGTCTCCATCTGATGCACTCAATGCTTGTTTTGTTTGTGATCAGGTGCGTCCGACAGACTGTCAGTACAGGGACTACAAGAGGAGTGGAGAGTCATTCTGGTCCAAACTGGAACCGGTGAAGTTGGACACAGCCAAACTGGAACACCTGTTTGAGTCAAAGTCAAAGGAAATACCAGTTACAAAGGTATGTAACTGTACGATACTGACTCCAAAAACTAGTTCTAGTAGTATCTAAGAGAAGTGCTGCGAGATTATCCATTTAATAACAATAATTAGAACTATTTCAAAATTTGCTTTTTATATAAATTATCAAATCTTTGTCAAGCAGTTAAAAGTTTTTGTCCATTATTCTTTTAACTTTGAAGGCAGATTTTTCACAGGTTAAACAAGGTCATGTGTGTCTTGATCCTGATCAAACGGTGCAGTTCTGGATCGGTTGTAATTCTCACAAAGCCTCAAAATAAGAAAAATATGATCTGCAAACAAGGGAAGATAAAGCCAGGCCTCTCGCACTTTGAACTCCTGATCCACTGCTACCATCATGTAATAAATTTTAGGGGTCATAATAATGACAATTTTCCTCTAATAAACAGTCTCCTCATATCATATGAGAATTTATTTGCTAATAGTCCTTAAATAGACTTCAAAGAAACTCACTTCAGTATTGCTGTAATTTGAGAACGGTGAGCTTCACTGACTCATTGACTTGTATCAGGCTCCTTTCACAAAGTTTTACCACCTCTTAACATAAATAGATGTGGACACATGGCATATTGACAGCTGAGGTAAACAGCGGACTGACAGCCTACACTCAGTACAGCAGCCACTGTAACTCTGATTATGCACTCGAATTAGGACAGGTAAAAAAACTGAATTCCTTTGACTGCAATCTACAGTGTACTGATACCTAGTGATGAGATTTTACACTCTTTAACTGGGCTGTTCAGTCTGTTCACTGTACCTCAAAATGATATCCTGAGCTTAAAGCTATTGGAAGGAAACATCAAACATATAAACTGTATTTACACAGTGCATACTTACAACAAGACACATGTTAATCCTCGTCTTGTTCTAATAAAAAAACAGTCACAAGTTTCTGTTTGGATGGCAAAAAGGTTTCGTGGTGTTTGTACAAACTCACATTGTGTTGTACTTAAATTCCTACACAGTATATTAACTTTTCCTTCATGCTGGGAGTGCAGCTCCACGTTGTTGAAATTTCACAGGAAGTATCGTAAAAGCTCCTGTCTGTGCTACACCAGCACTTCATTTCTGAGTCACTAAATATGAGGAGTTTCAGAGGGCAGCAGATGCCACTTCCCATCATACAGCTCCACAGGCCAGTTTAAGCTTCACCAGTGACACTAACAAGGTCTTTGCACCTACTCTGTTACACTGTAAACTGTTGACATGCTATGACTTCCTTCCTTTAATAGTTTATGATGGCGGTGAGGTTGATACCCCTACATTGACACTCACATAAATAAGAATGCACACACACACCTAGTATACTGCTAATCTGTCATGGTGTTTCCTGCTTCTACTGCCCATTTAGTTCCCACAGCTGCGATCAATGTAACCGGAGTGATGGGCCCTCTAATCCTTACAAGCCCATAAACCAGACCACACTGAGAAAAGAGACACAGAAAATACAAGAGGGAGCAAAACAGAGATCCAGCAGTGACCCCTCCCCCCCTCCCCCCGTCTGTATTTTTATGCTCCAGAAAACAGCGGCCGATGGCAAACGCCAAGAGATCATCGTTTTGGATTCCAAAAGGAGCAACGCCATCAATATTGGTCTGACAGTCCTGCCTCCACCTCGCACCATCAAGACAGCCATCCTCAACTTTGACGAGTATGCTCTCAACAAGGAGGGCATAGAGGTGAGAGATTCAAACAATGGGAAAAAAGAAAGGGAAAACAGATCACATCTGCACTTTGCTGTCCTCTCTAATCCCACAATTTCATTTTTTCCCTCACAGAAAATCCTGACGATGATCCCCACAGAGGAGGAGAAGCAGAAGATTCAGGAGGCTCAGCTGGCCAACCCTGATGTCCCGCTGGGCTCTGCAGAGCAGTTTCTCCTCACCCTGTCCTCCATCAGTGAGCTCTCTGCCAGACTCCAGCTCTGGGCCTTTAAAATGGACTACGAGGCAACGGAGAAGGTGAAACAACAAAAACCTTAAGAGTGTTAAGAAAAATGTACTTTCCATAATGGGAGGGAACCAACACCATCACTACATCCACATTTGAAATAATACTTAGCAAGTAAAAGTGGTTTCCTTAAAGCAGAAACAGACCACAGAGGTTTGCGCAAATGTGCTCAGCATGTGTGCTTATTGTGTGTACTCTTTAAACCCGTGTCACCAAGTATCAACATCCTTTTAGTACAAAGAACATCCGCAAAGCATCAACATAGTTACATCATGACAAAATATGCACGCTTATTAGCGGCACCTCGTCTTCTTCTGGCACGGCGTCGTGTTTTATTCGAGCGAAGAATGCATCCAGGAGGAGAAGTTCAAAGCCAAAGCCTGGAGTATGAGAAACATGCTGCCCCTCTGTTACCGCCCTGTAAATTTTACAGCATCCAGCGGGATGTTGTTGTCTTTAATCTCCATGTAAGGCACGGTTCTCCCCACCGCATATTCGGCAGAGCCGTGTTCCCGGCTCCGCTCTGGAAGTGGAAGCTTTAATGGAGGGAAGCATAGCATGCAGGCACACAAACACATGCACTCAAGAGAACCGGCTGCACAGAAACAAGAGGTCGACTTAATCAGAAACATGTTTTGTGCTGAAGTTTGACCGAAGCAGCAACCTCTGTGGCAACCTCTCGCGACCTTAAACAAGAGCAGATGATTTTAGGTGGTAGACAACATGCACCTGTTCGCTGTTTATTTAATGGCAGACTAATGAAACACATGTCTTTGGGAGTCTTAATTAACTTGTATAACAGTTTGTTTGTTTGTGTGTGTGTGTGTGTGTGTGTGTGTGTGTGTGTGTGTGTGTGTGTGTGTGTGTGTGTGTGTGTGTGTGTGTGTGTGTGTGTGTGTTTTCCTACTAGGAAGTAGCAGAGCCACTGCAGGATCTGAAGGAGGGTATGGATCAGCTGGAGAAGAACAAAACTATCCGCTACGTCCTCTCTACGCTGCTCTCCATCGGAAACTTCCTCAACAGCACCAATGTGAGTCACGACTATTACATCAGATTACTGGGAGACAAGTCAGTAGAATCTGAGTTTGTTTCTCAAAATAAACACAACATTCCTGTTCCAGGCTAAAGGCTTCGAGCTGACCTATTTGGAGAAGGTTCCAGAAGTGAAGGACACAGTCCATAAGCAGTCACTGCTCCATCACGTTTGCTCTGTGGTGGTGGAAAACTTCCCTCAGAGCACCGACCTCTACTCCGAGATAGGAGCCATCACGCGCTCTGCAAAAGTATGCTCTGCATTCACTGCTAAACTATTCTGCATCTCTACACTGTAAAAGATCAAGAGTTACATTTCCTTGAATTTTGTCAAAATAAGTCCAAAAACCTAAAAAGATAAAAGATAATTTTTTTCCCCTGACTGAAGTTGGAAGCACCTCACGCCACAGTCAAATTATCAAACCGCAGCCAATAATCATTTAAATTTCCGAGTAGTATGGGAAAGGGACCTTACCTGTTAAACATGCAAACAAAAGCTGTTGAGGAAAAGTGTATCCCTGGTTAGTTGTTGGTTGAATGTGTGTGTGTGATCCCAGGGCCTTTTTGAAGGTTGAGACGTGGTTTTTGGTGTTGTTTAGGATGAATTATTAGACACACATTTTAAAAAAAAGTATGTGCAAGAGTAGTTGTCCTAAATATTTATAACAATTAAAAGTTTCACTTCTATCACCATGAAAGTTTTGAATGTGGTTGGATACTTTTAGGTGACCTTATAAATATCATGCACTTTGATTTATTAGCGCTTAAAATAAATTTATGTATGACCAGAGGATTTTGACCCACTGTAGATTAAACTGTAGATTTGCAATGGCCAGATCAAGGCAAGAGCCAGTGGCATATAGAATAGTGTCATCAGCATATAAATTCTACATTGCAGTTTTGAGTGGCAGAGATAAAATTGCTTATATGGAGAGTGAATAAAAGAGATCCAAGAATAGATCCCTGTGGAACACCTATATAAATGGTAAGTGGACTTTAAAATGGACCTGAAACCATTAGAGGGGTTGTTCATCCAGACAACTGAGAATCATTTTTGAAATAAAATTCAATATAGGCCGAGGACATAAAGATGAACACACATATAGACATTCTTTAAATCTTTAGTATCATTTTACAGAAATCTTGTAAATGGGCACTAACATCGGCATAACTTTGTGCTGAACATTGGGGGGGTCAAGATCTCTGTCTAAATAAGTAAATAAATCTGGGTAAATTCCCAGATGATTAAACATGCAACTATTTTGCTGGTAATAACTGAAATGAGTAAAGAAAATCAACAGCCTATTTATGCAAGATAATTCATAATTTTACTGGGGGGTTATATTGGTTGGGTCTGATTATTGGGGGGGCCATAACCCCCCTAACCCCCCTGGAAATTACGCCCCTGGGCACTAAGATATCCTGTGTTTGAGTAATGTGAATTGGATTGTATAAACGTTTTTTTCAACAGGTGGATTTTGACCAGCTGCAGGAGAACTTGTGTCAAATGGAGCGGCGCTGCAAAGCCTCGTGGGACCACCTGAAGGTGATTGCCAAGCACGAGATGAAGCCCCAGTTGAAGCAGAAGATGTCCGACTTCCTCAAAGACTGCGCAGAGCGAATCATCATCCTTAAGATTGTTCACCGCAGGATCATCAACAGGTAGCTCGTCTCACAGTTTGAATCATTTATTATTGATGTTTACCACAAAAAAAACTAAACAAAACTAATTAGTCTACTAAAACCAACACTATGCTGTGTGAATGAGGAAATCTGTGTAGTGCAACATATAAAACAGGAGGTAGGAAGAGTTGCCATCACCCTCATCTTCTTCCTTTCAGGTTCCACTCCTTCCTGCTGTTCCTTGGTCACCCGGCCTACAGTGTGAGAGAGATCAGCGTCCACAGGTTCAGTAAAATCCTCAGCGAGTTTGCGCTGGAGTACCGGACCACCCGAGAGCGTGTGCTGCAGCAGAAACAGAAACGAGCCGACCATCGCGAGCGCAACAAGACCCGAGGAAAGATGATCATGGACGTAAACACTCCTGTGAGTATTTCTCTCTCTCAAACACACACGCGCGCGCACACACACGCACGCACACACACACACTTCCAACCCCTTTTTGTTCTTGTTTTCTTCTTCAATCTGAAGTGCTGCTTTTTCACCTTTCTCGCTTCTTTCTATTCTTTTCGCAACTATTCTTTGACTTTCACTCTTTATTTCTCCCATAGTCTGATGATGAAGAGGAGCGTGAGGTATCACCTGTCTGTGTGTTTGTGTGCATGAATCCACTAACTGCATCTAAACGACTTTAACATCTGAGTGGTTGAATCAGTCAAAGGCACCAGGCACTGTACTGTTTGCAGTTGGATGTTTTTCTTGGTGCTTCCACTTTGCCGTGTTAAAGTTCAGAATACTCAGCTGCTAAATTCTGATCCTCTTTGATTCCGTCTCACTCCAACAGTGTGGTCGGAGTAGCGCAGGGAGCAACAACAGCGCCCCCAGTGGGGGTCAGGAAATTGAGCAGCCTCAGGGTTTGGAGCATGCAGAGGATGCTGCAGAGCACGAGCACATGAAAGCGGTGCTGAGAACCAGCCTCAGTGGCAGTGACAAGGAGGGCAGCGGCGTGCCGGGACTGCGGACACGGACCAGGTCACGGCCTGGACGAGGAGGTGGGGAAGGGAGAAAGAAGATTTCTGGAGTTGGGTCACTCGAAAGGATTTCCCTAATAAAGATTTTCTCACCTGTTTATGCAGGACGCAGCATGCAGGCATGGACTCCGCCTGTGGAGGACACTCAGATCTGTGGAGATGATGCCGCAGACGAAATCATGGAGCGCATAGTGAGGTCAGCCACTCAGGGTCCAGGAACCAGAACCCAGCCCAGAGAGAGGAGGAGATCCAGGGCCAACCGCAAATCATGTACGAGCTCACCTCTGTCCCAACTGCGCATGTCACGCTAATTTAAGTTCTGAATATGCCAGATTTTCAAACGGAAAGCATGACCATGAAAATGTATCTAATCTAAGAAGCTGACTGCATAGTGGATGATGAGTAACACCTCCAAGAAGACATGAGGAAACAAGCATAAGACAAAATATGTGAAATATAGTTTGAGATTTTGCAAAAAAGAAAAAAAAAACACTTCAAAACCATGACACTGCTTTCATATAAATATAAAGCTAAATACAACAATCAGATTAGCTGAAAGCGAAGGGAAATTAAGCACCTTAAAGTCACTACAGGCAAAACATAATTGTTTCTACATGAGGTAGAGTACAGTTTGTAGACTTTATATAAAAGATGGACTCTATACAGCTCCTTAAATGACACCCTGTGGTTATTAAAGTCCTGCTGCTGAAACCACAAGCAGGGTGTTTTTGCTGTCTGTCTTATCTTTCTAAAACCAAACATTACCTACCTGGTGCCTGGTGGGTCTAACATGAAACCGAGTGACACACACACACACATATATAGTTATTTTTTGCTTCCAAAACATGTTTTATTTCATACTAGTAAATGTCTGCTTAGATGTATATTTTACTATTTTATTTGTTGGAAATTTCAGAAAGTTGTTGCATATTTAATGAGAGTATATTTCATTCGCTCATTCGGAGCGGATCAAGGAGTCTAACCCATGCTTGAGTCAAAGGCTCTCATAAACCCCCCAGCTGCTCCACTCTGCATGCCAAATATACTTGGGAAAGATACTAACCACACGTTTCTCCCCAATGTCTCCATTAAATGTGAGATGGGAGAGAAAAGTACTTGTGTGAGTGAATGAGGCGAGTTGTATAAAGCACTTTTAGTGCTCAGATTGAGTAGAAGATATTTTTTCCACATACTCTGAGCCAGAAATCATTACTTCAGCAGCTTTTACATATACCAGACTTTCCAGCTCAGTTCCTGTGTGTTGGAACCTTTCAGATCCTGATTTTTTTCTAGCAGCACATTGATAGGAAATAAAGTCATAAAACGTAATATTCAGAATCCTCCGTGTGTAAACAGTTTATTTTTTCTATTAGTCAACAAAGTGAAATCTGGCTTTATCTCATACTTAGACATCTGTTTGCAAATACCGAGGTGGTAATTTAGATGGCTAGGGGCTCATCTGCATGTTTAAACGCGCAATTTCAAAAAACCTATTCACATCAAAAAATAGATTCCTAATGTAAGCACTCAACTGCATACGTTTAATGGTTATTTATGGCCTCTTAATTACATGTTCACCATTAATTTCTCTGTTTAAAACCAAGTAAATATGACTGTTATTTGTTGATTCTTACCAAAGCCAAGATATGGATTGTAATAAACCCCATGCAGAGCAGCTGTAAGTCTCAGCAAGTTAATTACAGTATATTATAAATCCTGGAACATGCATTCAGTTAGTAGTTAGTATGTAGTGCAGAACTGGAGAACATGAAAACATCACACGACTGCACGGTGACTCTCCGCGTCTTCTCTTCACAGTGAGGCGGACGCTGAAAAACGGCCTGACGCCAGAAGAAGCTCTCGCTTTAGGGCTAACTGATTCCCCAGAGCCACAGATGTGATCATCCACCTCTCGCCGTGAAAACTCAGCTTCAGATGTCTGTGTGAAATCTCTGTCAGCCTTTGCCCCTTTAGGTTTTTCCCAGCGGCTCTTTCTGCCTGATGTTTCTGAGTGAAGAGGCGGCATTACGACATTTTCACCTTCCAGAAGAAACAGTGGAGGTAACGAGGGAATGCTTCTCATAAGGACTGATTCTGTTCAGTTAGGCAAGGAAAAGGAAAATGTATTCAAGTGACGCTGCCTCTACACTGAATTATTTATTTATCTGAAAAGGATTTGAATGCTGGGATGATTTTCGCTTGTGAGTGTCAGCAGCTGTGACGTCGCCGGTTTTGGGTTTTGTTTTTAAATTTCATTTGTTTAAACTGTGAATTTTAGTTGTGAAGTTTGCTGGGCTGAGGATGAATTTGAATTTGTTCCCAGGAGAAAAAACAAAGATTATCAGTAAGAGCATCTACACATCTGAAAAGTAATGAGCATGGCTGTGCTTTTGTAGGGACGCGAAAGGTTATCAAGCTGATGAGTGCCTTTCACTTCAAAGGGGCGATGCTGTACCTTCGTTCTCTCTTCGTTAACGTATTCACGTCCTAAATTTCACTTCCTAAGGCATGGTTCTCATGAGTATTACTGTTGAAAATCTTCTCTGTTTTGTTTGGTTTTTGTTTTTTTCAGTATTTATTTGCAAAGCTCTGACGTCTTGCACCTTAAATAACATTAAAGTGGACCCATTGTGCTCATTTCCCACTCCATATTTTTAGTTTTTTGGCTCCGCTAGTTTAAAAGGAATCCTCTTTAATCTTAACACAAGCTGTTTTAACTCCCTCCCCCGCCCTTTAAGCCAACTCTTTTCTGATTGGCTTTCTCTTAAAAACAGAAGATTTGATCGTATTAGCGATATCCGCTCTCATCGATCATACAGAGCCATGAGTAGGAAAGAAAAAAGGCTCAGTTTGAAGTGTGTGGCTCACGGGGTTACTGCATATATGCTGACCCGCTTACTTGAAACTGCATACGCCAGTGTAACAGTGCATATTTGCCACAAAACGAGGAAGAGCATAATAAGTCCACTTTAATAGTCTCGTGCTGAAATGAACGACTGATTGAAAACACAAAAAATAGTTTTTATCTCAGAGGAACTGTTTGTAAAGTGTAAAAAGAAAAAAAAAGATATGGACTTTTTTTAAAAAAACAAAACAAAAACATTTTAATAATCTATTTTGAAGAACATGCAGACAGTTCTGCATGATATGTGTAAATGCCCTTGTCAGCTGCCAGGTCCTAAATACTGTAAACTCTACAGTGTGCATGTTTAGTGCATTTCACATTGTGTATTATTTTTGTAATTGCTGTAGAAACTTGTATTATAGTCTGAGACAAAGGATCAATTGTGGCTTGTTTTTTCTTTCTGTGAATTGAAGAAATGTGTTGCTCCCTGCTAAGAGAGAGAGAGAGAGAAACAGAGAGAGAGGAGCATTATCTGGACGTTTGATTTGAGCTCTGTGGTCACACTCTGTCACGTACCAACTTGAACAGTCTAGACGCAAGAAACTGGGAAACACCACTGCATGAATGCCATGTAGTGAGCTGAACGTTCTTATAAACACTTTCACTTGAAATGCCGTGTATACACATTCTGCAATAAAAAAATAAAAACCATAGAGTGCAAATGTGGAGCTGCGTGTCATTCCTTCCCCCAGCGTTCACCTCAGTGATTGTGAGCCACGTGGTGTGGTTCTACCTGATAACCTTTGGAATAATCAGGTGCCGTAAAATGTGCTGCTGCTGCTGCTGCTGCTGCTCGCTTTACGGTGTTTGTCCAGTTTGTGCAGCTCTGCATTCATTCATGGTTTTGTTAATCAGTGCTCAGCGCTGCGTCTTTGGTCCCTGCGTCCATGGCAAAGTTAATGAGTCTGCTGTGGGGGGCTGGATCACCACCCTGCTGGCGTGTTATGATCACTCTGGAGGAGAAGAAGCTGCAGGGTTACAAACGCAAACTGCTGTCCTTTGAGAAAGGAGAGCACAAATCTCAGGAAGTCTTGGAAGTCAACCCAAGAGGACAGGTAGGTGCACCACACCCATAATGATCACAACAAAGTGTACAACCATGACAATAGAGAACGCCTGGTAAGAGTCATAACAGCCTTTAAAAAAAAAAAAAAAGCGTATTATAGTTATTTTAACACATATCAACAGGGGTAGCGTCTGGATAGAAGACCAGTCTCTTACTGACAGAGATGAAGGCACAATGTGGAGCAGCTAACACATAGACTGTATGGAAAAGATGTCTGTAGAGTCCCTGTTCAGGTGTGTCTGAAAGCTTGTTTTTCAAACTATAGGTACAACACACAAACAGAGGCATCTGGTAATTCATCCTAAGTAACGTGCTAACAAAAGTACTAGAATTTCAAATGCTTCAAAAGGCACTAACAGCACAGATACAAGGTGCACTACACAATGAGCCTGACGTCTTCTGCCAATTTCTTTCTGTCAGCTCCCCGCGTTCAAGCATGGAGACATCATACTGAATGAGTCCTGTGCAACATGCTTATACCTCGAGGTAAACAGCAAAAAGTAAATACTTTGAATATTTTAATTAATTACTTGAATTTATTGTATTTATTATTTGTTTAGCTTTAGTACACTGGTTTGATTATTGTTTTCTCACCGTTGAAACAGAATCAGTTTAAGTCTCAGGGCATCAAGCTGATTCCTGACAGTGCTGAGGACCAAGCCGCGATGTACCAACGCATGATGGAGGGCCTCGCCCTCACTGATAAACTCAGTAAGTTACACTTTCACAAGTCTGAGCACTGAGTTACTGAGGGGACAGAAGCCATGAAGACAGTCACACATTAATGTGTGTTCTGCTTCAGATTCAGTTATCTACTACGACTGCTCCGTCCCTGAAGAGGAGAGGCACGACTCTGCTGTAAAGAGAAACAAAGAGGCTCTGACTGCTGAACTCAAACTGTGGGAGGGTTACCTGGAGAATGTACGAACAATACGCACACACTTGTGTACACTTGCAGGCACTCACACACTGTGTTGACAGTACTGCGTCTTTCACTTCTCCATCTAGGTGGCTGCTGGCTCATACCTAGCAGGGGCCTTCTCCCTAGCCGATGTGATCGTCTTTCCAAGCATCGCTTGTGCGTTTCGTTTCGGGTGGGTGTCTAAGCAGTTGATTTGTGTGAAGCTGCAGTCCAATCAGCTTTTTCCAGTAACATGATGTGTATTCTCTTTAGGTTGTCTGTGGGGCGTTATCCTAAATTGGCCAAATATTACAGCCTGCTGAAGAACAGAGCCAGCATTAAAACCACGTGGCCCCCACACTGGGTGGCCAGTCCACAGGGTTATGACATCCTGAAGGACCTCTGAAACACAAAGAATCCTCCCTTTCTCATTTTAGAGAATTCCTGTAAGTCTGTGAAATAAAAACATTAAAAAAAAATTTAAACAGCTTGCTTACTGTACTGTAATTTTTCACAAGTTTTTGTTTTTATTCTTAAAACTTGACCAGAGCAGCAACAAATCACCTTATAGGTAAAGCTTTGTTAAAGCACTTTGGTTTTGGGTCCTTGTCCCATGTAGTGAGTGGCAATATGACCTTTTTGTAGTGTGAGGAGAAAGTTTTCCATCATGTTGGGCGGTTTTCAGAGTCACCTCCTCCATTCACACGTAGGATCCTAGAAGGGTCATTTCTAGGATGACTTTGTTCCCTTTATATGCTCCAATTAAGATCAATTTTCAAAGAATATGGAATTTCATTTCACTGTTATGCTGATGATTTAGTGATCTATCTCCCTCTCAAATAAATAAATGAATGCAGTGAATTTTGAACCTGAATGAGCATAAAACACAAGTGGTAGTATTCGGGCCTCCTACTCGAAAGGTGAAAACTTCATGTTTGATAAACAAATAAAAGCTGTTGTTAGAGCTAGCTTCTTCAAACTGAGGTTCTGAGGCTCTGCTTTGTTTTTGGGGGGTTTTGCTCATGAGACCATATTCCCCCTGCTTTGGCTTCTTTTGTTGTGTTTAAGAAGTGATTTTAAAATCAACCTTCTTGATCTTTTAACTACACACTCTCCCAAAATATCACTGAGGTCAGCTGACCAGATGCTTCTGCATATATCTGAGATCGGGCCTTTGCTGTAGCTGCCACTGACCTTTGGACCTGCTTGCTGCTTCACATCAGAACCTGACCATTGTCTTCAAAACCCACTTAAAACATATTTTTTATTCCTTGGCTTTTTCTCTGAGTCTTAACATTCGTTATTTGTCTGTATTGTGTTTTTTTTATTGCTTTTACTGGCTTATTATTTTATTTTTACATCACTGAGGCTGATGCTTGTTGTTTATATATTTGCTTACAAATAAAATGACTTAATGTTCGGGAACAGAATTAAGTTTTATTGCAATAAATATTAACACAGCTTCCATCAGTTATTCTTCATAAAAACAGCTTGTTTATTTCAGGTCAGTCACCTTTCTAATTATGCTAAAATACTATATAATACTATATTGTATTGGGATAGAGGCAGAGCATATGTGAATATTTGGAGGAGGAAGTGTACAATGTACATCTTGTCATCGACTACACAAAGTGCAGAAGGTACACAAACAAACATTTTATTTTTTTTTATTATTTCATTTTATTTATTTCAACAAATCATTCATTGGTGACTATCAAAAATATAAATGAGGCAAACTGATAGAAGATGATAGAGTTGTAATCTCTTTTTCCAGCCAGTAGATGGCAATCACGCTCTTATAAAAGCTTGACATCCCCTCCCACAAACCATAAGAAAAGCAAGTTGAGTATTTTTCCTCTGGGCATTTGCTTTCTGCGTCCAGTTAAGTGACCGTCCAAACTGTGAATCTCAAGTTAAAACCATGGCCAAGGACATGACTCTGCTGTGGGCGACCGGCTCTTGTCCCTGCTGGAGGGTGATGATCGCTCTGGAGGAGAAGAACCTGCAGGGCTACAACCAAAAACTGCTGTCCTTCGATAAAATGGAGCACAAGTCCCAACAAGTGTTAGATATAAACCCCAGGGGACAGGTAGGGACGATCTTTTATCAAATCACCCCTTATAACTAACACAACACTTGACTTTGCACCATAATATTATATAATAGCCTCACGTTAACGTCACGGTCATAAACACTGATATCTGCGCTGTTGCTCTGCAGGACGGTTAACGGATAAAGAGTTGCAGTAATGGCGGCAAATAGTGTCAACTCTGATTAATGCTTTTACAAAATCATAAAAACTGAACGTTTCATTTAGCGTATATTCCTTTACTCAAGGAGATTTTTTTTCTTCAAGGAAGACGCTTCAGGACACGCCCTGCTGCACCTGATTGGATGAGCATTTCTCGTGAGCTGACACGTGCTCGAATAAATATGGGCTGTCGAAATGAGCACGCGAGTTTGCAGCCGTGTTTCGAACTGCACCAACATGGCGGCTCGTTTACATTAGAGAAAACTTAACGGAAATGTGTTTATGAAAGCATCTGAGGCGAGAAATTCACCGTGTAGCTGTCTTCATTTATCATAAAAACAGACTAGTTTAAAATGTTTAAATGCATATTAAAGCTTTAAGATAACCAGTTTGAACTTGACTAGCATATACTAGCATATTTTCATCAGACTTTTAAGTGCATCTTATTGAGTTTATTTATTAGGGAACAGCACAAAAGCAGGACAGTGTTAAATAAAATGTACAAATGAGGGGTTGTATCGTTGAATATGGGCTCTTGAATATAACCTGCAGCTGACTAAGTTTAGTAAAATAAGCAGTTTAATTTAAATCTTTCTTTACACTTTCCAAATCTCAGACTGGAAACTCAGTGTTTGACCATAAATACTGGAAACACTGCAGAGTGTTATTTTATCCCAGTAAAGTTTTGTTAAAATAAGTAATCAATTTAAAAAAAATCGTATTTGTTTGATAAACAAAAGGTTAATCTAATTAACACCCAGTAGCCTTAGCATTAAAACCTGTTATACAGTACCTAATGACAGTTTTCTTGCTGACACTATTATAATTTCTTTTTCAGATTCCCACTTTCAAACATGGAGACAATGTCATCAATGAATCTTACGCAGTCTGTTTTTACCTGGAGGTGAGAACATCATTTTGACAAAATATTCACTCACACTGAATGCAACATCACAAAATGTGCCCCAGTTAAATGTGTGTCTTTTCCTAATGTCTGGCAGAGCCAGTTTAAATCCCAGGGAACCAAACTGATCCCAGATGGCCCAGCAGAACGAGCTCTGATGTACCAGCGCATATTTGAGGGTCTCACATTCTACGAGAAACTCAGTAAGTATTATCTGTATTTTCAAATCCTGATATCCGCTTTTATAAATTATTCCTCTGAGCCTCAATTCTCTCAAGGAACTTAGGAATGCTGCAAAATGTATATCTCAAATTTTAAAGGAACCATTTTTAATCAGAGTATTGCATAAAGTCAGTTACACTTGTGGGATATTGATCAGGTCAGTTTAGTAGCAGAGGGTTGCATGAGGCGATACCTGGACTCTAGAGGTAGTCCAACTCCTCCAGGATACAAACCATTGACAGAAGGTTTGCTGTGTCTCCCAGCACAGTCTCAAGAGCATGGAGGAGATTCCAGGAGACAGGAAGTTACTGTAGGAGGCCTATACAGGGCTGTAGATGGTCCTTAACCCATCAACAGGACCAGTATCTGCTCCTTTGTGCAAGAAGGAACAGGGTGAACGCTGCCAGAGCTTGAATATGACCTCCAGCAGGACACTGGCGTGAATCTCTGACTAAACAATCAGAAACTGACTTCATGAGGGTGGCCCCTGTGCTCACTGCCCGACATCGTGGAGCCAGATTTGTTTTTGCCATAGACTAGCAGAATTGGCAGGTTCATCACTGGTGCTCTGTGCTTTTCACAGATGGGAGCAGGTTCACCCTGAGCACGTGTAACAGACTTGGAAAGGGTCTAGAGAAGCCGCAGAGAACGTTATGCTCTCTGTAACATCATTCAGAATGACTGGTCTGGGACGACATATCCATGGAGGGACACACAGACCTCTACAGGCTAGGCAACAGCACCCTGACTGCTACTGGGTATCAGGATGAAATCATTGGACCCATTCTCAGCCTCTACGCTGGTGCAGTGGGTTCTTGGTTCCTTCCGCACAGCAGTGCCCGGTCTCATATGATGAGAGTATGCAGGGAGTTCATGGAGGATGAAGGAATTGATACATCAGCTTGCCCTCACACTCATCTGACCTAAATCCAATTCAGCACCTCTGCACACCATTTTGAGTTGCTTGAATTACATAATCCTCCCTATCAGTGTAGATATCAAGCATGGTTTTTTCCCATTTCCTGATTTATCACTAAGTGCTGATATTATTGGAATATGTTAAAATCAAGTGTGCACAACAATCTTTTGTTACACAAACAGCACTAGAAACAGTGCTGTATCCGTGATGTGAAACAGTCTAAATGTAATTATTATGATCTCTGTCGGCTGACTGAAATATTTTTGTCCTACGGCGGCCACCATATGGACAATTATGCACTTGAATTGGGAGGGGTAGGAAAACAGTTTTCAGTTGACTGCAATCGGACATCTAGTGGTAACATTTTGCATCTGTAATGCTAATATTTTACGTATAATGTTTTGTTTTTCAGGTGCAGTTGTCTACTATGAGTGGTATGTCCCTGAAGGTGAGAGACATGAGTCGGCTCTGAAGAGAAACAAAGAAGCTCTGGTCACTGAACTCAAACTCTGGGAGGGTTACTTGCAGAAGGTATGTGCATGAACACACAAACTGAGACAGACTTGGCCTGCTTTGATTTGTTCCAACTGCGGTTTTTTTTTTTTTTCTCAAGCTGGGCTCAGGCTCTTACCTGGCAGGACCGTCTTTCACGCTAGCAGACGTGGTCATCTTTCCAACAGTTGGTGCACTCTTTGGGTTTGGGTAAGCACGCAGAGGCTGTTTGTATTTCCATGTGGTCTCATCAGTAAAATGAAGGATGATCTGTAGACACGGGACTTGAAAGTCTTCTTACTCTGATTCGTAGGTTGTCTCCAGAGCGTTATCCTAAACTGGGAGAGTACTACAATCTGCTGAAGGAGAGACCCAGTGTCAAAGCCAGCTGGCCTCCTCATTGGTGGGAGAACCCCAAGGACCAAGATACAGTGAAAGACGCACTGAAAGACATTTGATATTCATACACAGATGTAAACATGATGCTGCATAATGACAGAGCAGCTTTTGTTGCCCTTATGCATTCTGTGTATATCTAACAGCAGTTTCTGGTTACTCATACATGTTCAGCTTTGTCTAATAGCAGAATAACTCAGTCACACTATCGTAAAGTAAAGAACTAGTTTTCTCTGCTCAAAGCTAGCTCAAATTCTTTGTGTTTCCATGACTTTGCATAGAGCCGTTAGTTCAATATTGCATCCTTTCCACAACTTTGCATCTTTTTCCAGATAATTAAAAAAAAAGTGCATTAGCTTTGTAGACATGATTTCTTTTGTATGTTTGTGCACTGATTCAAGATTTGCACATTTGTAACAAAAATCTTCTATTTGCAATACAGGTACAAAGTCACCTCATGTTTTATTCTTTGTTGGATCCATTTCCTGAGCTTTTTAGACATTTTCCTGAACTTGCTCTGTGTTAAACTACGAGTGGCCAAATCCAATCTGGCACATTCTTAAAAAGAAGGAATGCACAAAACGCCTGAAAACCACAGAAATGGTAAATGGTCTGTATTTATATAGCGCTTTTACTAGTCCCTAAGGACCCCAAAGCGCTTTACATATCTAGTCATCCACCCATTCACACACTGGTGATGGCAAGCTACGTTGTAGCCACAGCCACCCTGGGGCGCACTGACAGAGGCGAGGCTGCCGGACACTGGCGCCACCGGTCCCTCTGACCACCACCAGTAGGCAACGGGTGAAGTGTCTTGCCCAAGGACACAACAACCGAGACTGTCCAAGCCGGGGCTCGAACCAGCAACCTTCGAACTCCCAAGGCGAACTCCCAACTCTTGAGCCACGATCGCCCCATACCATCAGAAGACAAAGTGACGATGATGATTTGAATTCAGAATTCTTTGAACACGCCTACAGTACGGTTTGGGAAAGCTTAAAAGCATTCTTATTATATCATACTGTTCATATATTAGAAAACAGAAACAGAAACGTCTTTCTGAATTGATACACCTTATTTCGCAATTGGATGAGCAACACTCTACAACCCCCTCTCCAGAACTGTATAAACACAGACTAACATTACAAACAGAATTTAATTTAATCTCAACCCGGGAGTCAGAGTCTGATTCTCAAATCTAGAGGGAGATGGTATGAGCACGGACGAAAAGCATCTAAAATTTTAGCACATCAGCTTCGTAAATCAGAAGCAACTCGTATAATCCCTGAAATTAGGACTGAATCTGGACATGTCACCACTACACCACAAAAAATAAATGAGAGTTTCAGAATATTCTATTCCAGTCTCTATGATTCTGAATCTTTAAACACACCTGAACTGTTTGAGGCTTTTTTTGATGGAATGACAGTTCCGACTTTAACCTCGGCATTCAGAGACCAATTGGAGGAGCAAATTACAGTGGAAGAAATTAAATTAGCGATTAGCTCAATGCAGAATGGCAAATCTCCGGGTCCGGATGGGTATCCGGTTGAATTTTTCAAGACCTTTAAAGACAGTTTAGCACCTTTATTACGAGACATGTTCATTGAGTCATTTGTTTCAAAATGTCTTCCCCAAACGCTTCGGCAAGCAACCATCTCACTCCTACTGAAGCCAAATAAGGATCCATTAGAGTGTTCATCATATCGTCCTATATCACTCTTAAATGTAGATTAAAAATACTGTCAAAAACACTTGCTCTCAGGCTAGAGCAATATCTACCATTGTTAATTTCTCCAGATCAGACAGGTTTTGTGAAGGGTAGGCATGGTTTTTTCAACCTGTGCAGGTTTTTAAACATATTACACACCAAGTCAACTACAACCCCTGAAATTGCCTTATTACTCGATGCTGAGAAGGCATTTGTCTGGGTGGAGTGGGATTATCTGTTTTATACTCTAAATAAATTTGGATTTGGCCCTAATTTCATTTCATGGATTCAGTTACTTTACTCCTCACCTATGGCACGTGTTAGAACAAATTCGTTATTCTCTTCTTATTTCCCACTTCTCCGTGGTACGAGACAAGGATGTCCCTTATCCCCTCTTCTTTTTGCATTATCAATTGAACCATTGGCGATTAAACTGCGAGCTGACAATTGCATTAAGGGCATCCTCAGAGGTGACCAGGAGCACAAAATATCCTTATATGCTGACGATCTCCTGCTGTATATGTCAGAGCCTTTGTGCTCTCTTCCCCGTGCTTTTGCCATTTTTGAATGTTTTGGTAATATTTCAGGTTACAAGTTGAACCTGCATAAAAGTGAACTTCTCTGTGTCAACTCTATAGCCAGGAAGATTTCATTTTCGGATTTTCAATTTAACGTTAAATCAGAGTATGTGACCTATTTGGGGGTTAAGGTTACCCACTCATACAAAGATCTTTATGAAAGAAACTTTGTCCCGCTGCTTAAGAATACTGAGACAGATCTTCAGAGATGGAATAATTTACCACTGGCATTAATTGGCCGCATCAATTCTATCAAAATGAACATACTACCCAAGTTCCTTTATTTATTTCAATGTATCCCATGCTACTTACCCAATAAGTATTTTATAACACTGAATAAGCATATCTCTGCATTTATTTGGAATGGCAAAAGTCCACGAATTCGTAAAGATTTCATGCAGAGAACTAGACCAATGGGTGGCTTAGCCTTGCCAAACTTTCAGTCTTATTATTGGGCAGCAAATATTCGCAATATGCTGTACTGGATGAGTGATTTTACTACAGAGACTCCAGCTTGGCTCCAAATTGAGTCATCCAATTGTGGCAAAATGCGCTTATCAGCTTTGTTGAGTTCAGCTCTCCCATTAGAACTATACACTTATAAACGTAACCCTTTGTTGTATGACTCGCTCAGGATCTGGGTGCAATGTAGGAAAAGGTTTGGGTTACACTTAATGTCAATTAAAGCACCTATCTGCTCAAATCATATGTTCCCACCCTCCATGATGGACTCTGCCTTTGAAATATGGGAAAGTAATGGCCTTGGAAATATCAAAGACCTTTTTGTAGATGGGATTTTTGCCTCATTCACGCAGCTCCTGAAGCAGTTTAATGTTCCTCAGCAACATTTTTTCCGCTATCTACAAATTCGCCACTTTGTAAAGAGTCGATTTCCTTCATTTCCGGAACTACCTGAGGAAACTTCTTTGGATAAAATTATTAATATAAACATTCATAAGAGAGGGGCGATTAAAGAAATCTATGCTATATTATTAGATCTACAATCTCCTTCTCTCTCCATCCTTAAAGCACAGTGGGAGAAAGACCTTGGGATGCCTATAACAGATGAACTCTGGCAATCTTTTCTCCATAGGGTACACTCTTCTTCGATATGTGCCAGGCATGGGCTCCTCCAATTCAAGGTAGTACACCGATTACATATCTCCAAGGAAAAGTTAGCCAAGTTCTATCCAGGAGCTGATCCTCTGTGTAACAGATGTAAAGCAGAAACAGGTTCGCTCCTTCATACCTTTTGGACATGCCCCAATCTTCATAACTATTGGGTGTCTATATTTAACACTCTGTCAGAGATGTATGACGTTAAATATGATCCTTCTGCTCTAACAGCTATCTTTGGGGTGATACCCCAAAACATCACTTTGCCAAAATACTATTCGAATTCTGTTGCCTTTGCTTCACTTATCGCAAGGCGCCTTATACTTTTAAGATGGAAGCAGGAAGCTCCTCCCACACATGAACAGTGGCTTGCAGAGCTCATGAGGTTTTTGCATTTAGAAAAGATGAGATATACACTGGCAGGTTCGACCACCAAATTTCTTAAGGCATGGCAGCCATTCCTGATGTATATGGAAACATTTAAAATGACCACCTTATCATGGCCGGATACCATATCTATACATCACTATCATAGTTAACTGTACACTGAATGTCCCTTATACATTTTATTTCTATATTTGTTTGTTGTTGTTTGTTTGTTTTTGTTTGTTTTTGTTGTTTTGTAGGGGTTTCTTTGGTTTGTATGGTTTTTTTTTCCTTTCTATTTCTGTTATCTTTTGGGGTATTGTAAATACGGAACAGCAAACTACTGTATGTTCAAAGTTTTGTTATTAACATGCTGCTGTGACTGAAAATAAAATTTATTAAAAAAAAAAGAATTCTTTGAACATTTTTTATGCATTTCATCTGTTGCAGGAGCTGTGACCCCCTTCTCTCCTCTGTACATGTTGTGCGTGGTATAGCTGAAAGCGTGCCACAGACCTATGTACCTATGTATATACTCAGTTATAGGCAATATAAAATAGGGAAAAAACAAAACAAACTGGGAACATTTCTTCTGTTGTAAATGTTCTATATATTTGATATGATCTTGTCAAATATCAAATATAATGTCTTATCACCACCAACAACATATGGATGGTACACAAGCAAACACAAAGTGTGATAACAGAAGTGTCCTTCTGTATTTGCTTTGAACCTGTGACAGTATGCAACACGGTGGCCCCTGAGTCCACATTATTATAAACAGCTACATTTACTCTTGGTAAAAAAAGACATTGAGATCATCAGGACAGGGATGGATCTGAATTGTTAGGTTCAGAGGTTTGGAGAAACTTTCTCTCTTTCATCACAGCTGAGCTGTCCTTTCAGGAACATCATCTGTAAGCTCATCGCAGGGAACAAGCAGGACTGTCCATCTTCACCAGCAGCTCCCTCAGAGGGAAATCTTTACAGCTCCACCCCAGAAGATGAACAACCCCCGGACTTCATGATCGTGACCTTTGCTTTGTGCAATGTTAGAAGCTCAGAGGCTCTGGACTTTTACACAATGATGTTATATTCAGTCCTGTATCACATTATATATTGAAATGATCCTCTGGTTAGTCTTGTATGAATGAGTCTTAATTACTTCATAGCTGCTAACACAACATTAGCAATGTTAACACAGTGTTAAATAATTCCAGATTAAAGTTTTTGGATCAGCATACAAATGAAGACCTTTTATCTGTTATCAGACTTTTTTTTGTTAATGTTATCTCATGCCTTCTTCATGCAGCTTCATGCAGCTGACTACATTCAGTGTTAAAACAGTCTGAGATCAGCAGCTTTCTTAAACAGCAAACTATTTATGCTCCTGAGTGTAAAGAATTTAACTGTTTGGCACCTTTGCTGCAAAAGAACAATTCCAAATAAGAAACCAAATTTACATCATCATTCCTCAGTTGTGAAAGAGACATCCCAACCAGCCACGGCAGATGGCTGAAGCCCTCCCTGAGCCTGGTTCTGTCTGAGGTTTCTTCCTGTTAAGAGTTTTTCCTTACCACTCTCGCCAAGTGCTTGCTCACAGGGGATTCTCTAATTTCCGGGGTTTTCTCTTATAATAACTTGAGGCAATGGTTTATTTGATTTAGAACCTTTAAACCATATAAATATTCCTTTTAATCTGCAGCAGTGATTATTCATATTTTTGCATAAACAAATTGGGGTTCCAATTAACTAAATTAACTAAATGACACAAAAGTGATATTTCAATTACTAGAGTGATATTGTTAAAACATGTAATCAATACATAAAATTAAGGAATTTTTCCATCTCATGTCTCAGCATGAACCTATTTTAGCTTGTTAGCTCAGAAAGTTAAAAAAAAAAGCAATCCTGGGAAGAAGGTTTTACTGAGAACTTTAAGAGGGAGCTATAGTGTCTTACAAAGTAGCTTTGTGAGTCCTTACATTGTAATGAATTGTTATTAAAACTACATAATGATTTTTACAGTATGCTTAAAATATTTTTAATTCACCAAAGTCCGCTAAGCCCAATTCCGCTTCTATGTTGACGTGAAGAAATATAATGCAAATTGGCCCCTGAAGTTACTGTTTTTGTTAGGGAGGATTTGTTTGTTGTTGAGTGCAATGTTAAAATAAGTTCTTTAAAAATCAAAAAATGCAAGAACGTGGAACATAAAATCAGTTTTTATGCGGATGATGTGTTACTTTTTCTCCAAAACTCACAAACCAATCCCTCTGGGGTGATTGCATTGATAAACTCTTTTGCAAGAATATAGATTACTCAATTAACTGGTTAAAATCTGCAGTCATTCCGATTAATTGCTGCTTCCATAATTTTTCTTCTACTCCACTGCAATCTGGAAATATAAAATATTTAGGTATTAATGTTTCTCCCAAGCTTGCAGATCTAACTAAATTAAACCATATCCCACTTTTAAAGAAAGTAGAAGGTGACCTGGCTAGATGAAAATGTCTACCCACATCACTCATGGGAAGGGTTGCCGCTATAAAAATGACGGTCTTACCAAAAACTAAACCGCCACAAGATTGGTTCAGATCTCTAGATTCATATATGTCTAAATTCCTTTGGAAAGATAAACCTCCACGTATAAGCTTAAAAATACTACAAAAGACCAAGGATAAAGGAGGATTAGATCTACCTAACTTTCAGTTAGGTAGACTTCTTAGCCAACAGGCTTCAATTTATCTCTGGATGGCTAAAACCACTTGCCACTTGCCCCTCCCTTCCTTCCCTCCCCATCTCCAGCTGCCTCCCTCTTCCCGCTCCACCACAATCACCCACACATGCAGGGCCTTGGGGTGAAGGTGTGTCACCAGGGTGCAGGGGAGGCATTCCCCCACCACTCCCTCTGCCAGTGGCAGACGCCCTCAGTCTTCGGTGCGTTGGTGGTTCTTGGTGTCCGGGGATGGGCATCCGGGTACCCACCGGCTCACTCCTTGGTGGCTGCTTGTCAGGGCCTGGAGCCTGGGGCTTGTTCGGGCCACTTCGGGGGGTGGGGTGCCTTCGGCTTCTGGGCCTGGGGCTCGGTCACTCTGGCACAGCTGGCTGCCGGCGGCGCTCACCAGCACGTCACTGCAACCCCCCCTGGCTTCTGGCTGTTGAGTGACCCCTCATCTGGGGCTCTCCTCAGCTCTTTTCCCTCTGTTGGTCTTCCTTGGTCTCCTGTGCTCTGAGGGTCTCTGGATGTCTGGAGCCTGGATCTCCTACATACCTTCTTCATGCCCTGGAGGACGGGGCTGTGGCTCCCCACACCCTCTAGCAGATCATTACATAAAGGAACCTTTTGAATACAACCTCGCTCATGCTCACAGGTGTACACACGGGTGCTCACACACACAAACTACACCCTTTTTGGCTCCTACCTCAAAGCACACTGTGCGCTGTCGATCTTACGTGCTGCACAACATTTAATATTTAGTATCTACTGTTATCTACTGTTAGCTAGTTTATTGCGATGGTGTTGTATTTATTATGTTGCTCTTTTTTTCTGTTTTTTTTTTTAAATCTCCATACAGGTGATCAAGGTGTTTTGTTTGTTTTTCTTTTTTTTCTTCTTCCCCCCTTTCTCACCATCTCTTCTCCCCTCTTTTTTCTTTCTCTCCCTCTCTTTCTTTCATTCTTTCTCCCTGTCCTATCCCCCAGTCATGTCTGTCCTGTCTGCAACAACCTAAAATCAAATCAAATAAATACATAATTATAATAAAGGTCAATCAAATGGACCAATATGGCAAGGCCATGATGATCCACTTGGTAAAGTAAATCCGCTTGGCATCTTTCTTGGCCTTCAGAAAACAATTCTGATGGCTAAAGATCCAAACGGGACAGGCAAAAAAATAAAAATAAAATAAAAAATCAAAATAATGATTTAATTTGAAGGTAATACGAGCAGAGAGCACAAACATGTTGAGGGATTAGAACAGCTCGTTTTATGGCCGCTGCAATGCACCCTATGAAAAAGTCAAATGGATTTGTGACAATTGGAGTTTCTTTTTACAACCAGTAGGTGGCAATACTCGCTCTTTTTAAAGCTCGAAAGCGACACACTTGTTAAGAGAAGTTCCCACACGCTGTTGTGTTTTGCATGAAGCCGTGAATCTTAAGTTAAAACCATGGCCAAGTACATGATCCTGAAGGACCTCTGAAACACAAAGAATCCCCTCTTCGTAATTTCAGAGAATACCTGAAGCCTGGTAAACAGCAAACAAAAATATTTTAAAATTTTTAACAGCTTGCTTAAACTTAATTTTTCATGAGATTTTCTTTTTGTTTATTTTTATTCTTAAAACTTGACCACAGCAGCAGCAAATCACGTTATAAGAGGTAAAGCTTGATAAGGCACTTTAGTCATGGGTCCTTGTCCCATGTAGTGGGTGGCAATATGACCTTTTTGTAGTTTGAGGAGAAATTTTTCCATAACGTTGGATGGTTTTCATCGTCACCTCCTCCACTGACATGTAGGGTCCTGGAAGGGTCATTTCTAGGATGACTTCATTCCCTTTATATTCTCTCATTAAGATCAATTTTCAAAGAATATGGAATTTCATTTCACTGTTATGCTGATGACTCACTGATCTATCTCCCTCTCAAAAAAATAAATAATCATTTTGAAACCTGAATGAGCAAAAAACACAAGTGGAAGTATTCGGGCCTTCTGACCCTCACTCCTCCTCTGAAGGTGAAAGCTTCAAGTTTGATAAACAAATAAAAGCTGTTAATAAAGCTGTTGATAAACAAATCAGAGCTAGTTTCTTCAAACTGAGGTTCCTTACAAATGCTAAGCCCTTTCTCTTTTTTGCTGGCTTTGAGAAAGCATTTCATGTTTTTATTTTATCCAGCGTTGACTACTGAAATAGGCTTTATTTTGGCATCGGCCAGGCTTTGCTATGTTTTGGGGGGTTTTTTGCCAGTCACCACATAAGACCATAGTCCCATTGCTTTGGCTTTTTTGATGTGTTTAAGAGGTGATTTAAAATTTTTTATGACTATTTATTGTTTCTGAGTCATTGAATACATCATCATCTCTACCTTCCTGATCCTTTAACTACACACTCTCCCAAAATATCACTGAGGTCAGCTGACCAGATGCTTCTGCATATATCTGAGATCGGGCCTTTGCTGTAGCTGCCATTGAACTTTGGACCTGCTTGCTGCTTCACATCAGGACCTGACCATTGTCTTCAAAACCCACTTAATTATTTTTTTTTTACATCACCAAGGTTGATGCTTGTTGTTTATATATTTTATATATCGCAGCAAAAATTTCTGGCACAACTTCACCTGCTTCCAAGGTGCATGGAGAGGATGAAAGAATTCAAAAAGCAGGAACTCCAGCAACACTTGTGAAGGCCACAAGCCGAAACGCGTTGGTCAATTATTAAAGTTGTTCTTCTTCCCTCAAGTGTTGCTGGAGTTCCTGCTTTTTATATATTTTATATACAAATAAAATGACTTAAAGTAATGTTCGGGAACAGAATTAAGTTTTATAGCATTAAATGTTGACACAGCTTCCATCAGTTATTCTTCATAAAAACAGCTTGTTTATTTCAGGTCAGTCACCTTTCTAATTATGCTAAAATACTATATAATACTATATTGTATTGGGATAGAGGCAGAGCATATGTGAATATTTGGGGGAGGATGTGTACAATGTACATCTTGTCATCGACTACACAAAGTGCAGAAGGTACACAAACAAACAAATATTTTTATTATTATTATTTCAACAAATCATTCAGTGGTGACTATATAAAGAAGGCAACTGATAGATGATGATAGAGTTGTAGTTTTTTCTTCCAGCCAGTAGATGGCAATCACGCTCTTATAAAAGCTTGACATTCCCTCCCACAAACCGTAAGAAAGGTAACTGGGTATTTTTCCAATGCGCTGTTGTTGCTTTGTGCGTCCAGTTCAGTGACCGTCCAAACTGTGAATCTCAAGTTAAAGCCATGGCCAAGGACATGACTCTGCTGTGGGCGACCGGCTCTTGTCCCTGCTGGAGGGTGATGATCGCTCTGGAGGAGAAGAACCTGCAGGGCTACAACCAAAAACTGCTGTCCTTCGATACAATGGAGCACAAGTCCCAACAAGTGTTAGATATAAACCCCAGGGGACAGGTAGGGAGGAGCTTTTAGCACACCACCCCTTATAACTAACACAACACTTGACTTTGCACCATAATATTATAAAATAATCTCACGTTAACGTCACGGTTATAAACACTGATATCTGCGCTTTTGTTCTGCAGGAGGGTTAACGGATAAAGAGTTGCAGTAATAGTGACAAATACTGTGAACTTTGATGGATATTTTTTTTACAAAATCATAAAAACCGAGCGTTTCATTTAGCGTAAGGAGATTTTTTTTCTTCAAGGAAGACACTTCAGGACACGCCCTGCTGCACCTGATTGGACGCACATTTCTCGTGAGCTGACACGTGTAGAAATGAGCACGCGAGTTTGCAGCCGAGCTGCACCAACATGGCGGCTCGTTTACATTAGAGAAAACTTAACGGAAATGTGTTTATGAAAGCATCTGAGGCGAGAAATTCACCGTGTAGCTGTCTTCATTTATCATAAAAACAGACTAGTTTAAAATGTTTAAATGCATATTAAAGCTTTAAGATAACCAGTTTGAACTTGACTAGGATATATTAATCACGCTTTAAATGCGTCTTATTGAATTTATTTATTAGGCAACAGCTCAAAAGCAGGACAGTGCTTAATTAAATGTACAAATGAGGGGTTGTATCGTTGAATATGGCCTCTTAAATATAACCTGCAGCTGACTAAGTTTAGTAAAATAAGCAGTTTAATTTACATCTTTCTTTACACTTTCCAAATCTCAGACTGGAAACTGGCCTTTAACCATAAATAGTGGAAACACTGCAGTAAAGTTTTGTTAAAATAAGTAATCATTTTTTGTTTTTAAAAATTGTATTTGTTTGACTGATTTGTTAAATCAGTTAACCTAATTAACACCCAGTAGCCTTAGCATTAAAACCTGTTATGGAGTACCTAATGAAAGTTTTCTTGCTGACGCTATTATAATTTCTTTTTCAGCTTCCCACTTTCAAACATGGAGACAATGTCATCAATGAATCTTACGCAGCCTGTTTTTACCTGGAGGTGAGAACGTCATTTTGACAAAAAGTTCACTCACACTGAATGCAACATCACAAAATGTGCCCCAGTTAAATGTGTGTCTTTTCCTAATGTCTGGCAGAGCCAGTTTAAATCCCAGGGAACCAAACTGATCCCAGATGGCCCAGCAGAACAAGCTCTGATGTACCAGCGCATGTTTGAGGGTCTCACATTCTACGAGAAACTCGGTAAGTGTTATCTGTTTTTTCAAATCCTGATATCTGCTTTTATAAATGATTCCTCTAAACCTCAGTTCTTACTCAAGGAACTCTCAAAATGCATATCTCAAATTTTAAAGGAACAATTTTTAGTCAGAGTATTGCATAAAGTCAGTTACACTTGTGGGATATTGATGTGGTCAGTTTAGTAGCAGAGGGTAGCATGAGGCGATACCTGGACCCTAGAGGTAGTCCAACTCCTGTGTGTCTCCCAGCACAGTCTCAAGAGCATGGAGGAGATTCCAGGAGACAGGAAGTTACTGTAGGAGGCCTATACAGGGCTGTAGATGGTCCTTAACCCATCAACAGGACCAGTATCTGCTCCTTTGTGCAAGAAGGAACAGGGTGAATGCTGCCAGAGCTTGAATATGACCTCCAGCAGGACACTGGCGTGAATGTCTGACTAAACAATCAGAAACTGACTTCATGAGGGTGGCCCCTGTGCTCACTGCCCGACATCGTGGAGCCAGATTTGTTTTTGCCATAGACTAGCAGAATTGGCAGGTTCATCACTGGTGCTCTGTGCTTTTCACAGATGAGAGCAGGTTCACCCTGAGCACGTGTAACAGACTTGGAAAGGGTCTAGAGAAGCCGCAGAGAACGTTATGCTCTCTGTAACATCATTCAAGATGACTGGTCTGGGACGACATATCCATGGAGGGACACACAGACCTCTACAGGCTAGGCAACAGCACCCTGACTGCTACTGGGTATCAGGATGAAATCATTGGACCCATTCTCAGCCTCTACGCTGGTGCAGTGGGTTCTTGGTTCCTTCCGCACAACAGTGCCCGGTCTCATGTGATGAGAGTATGCAGGGAGTTCATGGAGGATGAAGAAATTGATACATCAGCTTGCCCTCACACTCATCTAACCTAAATCCAACTCAGCACCTCTGCACACCATTTTGAGTTGCTTGAGTTACATTATCCTCCATAAATCAGTGTAGTAGACTTGTAGTCAAGACCGCCTAATCCGAGACCAAGTCGAGACAAAAAAAGTCTTTAAACTGCAGCCAGATGCTGCTACGTTTACAGGTGTCAGGCATATTTATGTGTTTTTGCTTTCGCACAGCCCTCCTCACCACTGTCTATTGTCTCACTCACTTACTGAGAGGACAGACGGATGCTGCCCTTGACTGTCGCGTCTCTCACCCTCTCTGTTTTTCACATAAGGATATTATCCTATATCCTCGCATGTGATTGGCCACAATATGGAGGGATTGGAGCATAACTGAGCCACTGTGTGAGAGCTGAGCAGCCAAAGGAAATTAAGTGAGGGTAGAAATGACTGAAAGATTATTAGGCTCTGTTTTGAGTTTTGTTCAAAAAAGAATGACTTCATATAGGAAAAAAAATAATATCACATATGCAGGACACCTTAAACTAGTTTTTAATTAAGCAGCAAGGCAGAACAAAGTCGGGCTGTATCAAGTCACAGGGACTAAACCCCAATTCAACCAGACCCAGAACTGATCCGGAATTAAAACAGGACTACAACAGTTCAAAATCAGGACTACTAAGGACTTAACCAAGACAGAACCAGAATCAAAACTAGATGATAGTAGCACTAAAAATCATCATAGACCTGCACTACACATTTTTTAATTCTACCAAAGTACACTATTTAGATTCAGAAAAGTTTATATAATTATTTAGCCTTGTTGTGCAAACAGGCCTGCATAACTTAATAAATATAGAATTTGAAAAGTAACAAATGGTATCTAAAAAGTTACACTAGGTACTAGATACATGTTCTGATGAGTGTTGGCAAACAACCATTTGACTAACATGTCTGTCTCACCTGCTCTTGTTCCATCTCTGTTCTGTCCTCATTCTCCATCTCCCTCTCTGCTCCTCTCTCTCCCTCTCTGCTCCTCTCTCTCCCTCTCTGCTCCTCTCTCTCCCTCTTTGTGCTGACAATCAAGCCAAACACCAACATCATCAAATATACATATATTTACACATTCTTCAGATAAAAGCACAATCACTTTTTTAATTGTAACATCAAATCAGACTAAATGTTTATTTTTTTTAGATTGATAAATATAAAAAACACATTTGTTAACTTTTGTATTTTGTATTCAAAATTCAGCCACACTTATGGAGGTCCACAATTCTTTTCCTGGTGTTTTGGTTGATATCTCTTGATTTTTCCCATGTCAAAGAAACAGGCTCTGTGTTTTGCCTCATATGCATCCACAGGTGTGCCACCAATTTACCCACATGGGCTCTACTAACCTATCAGAAGCTTCTTCAGCTCAGAATGGAATCGTCTGGAGTTTTCTTATTAATTAACAATAAACTTAGTGTATATGTACTCCTAAATTTGATGAAAGTGATTACAATAGACAGCTCTCTCTTTATTCTGACATTTAACTAATTCAAAAGATATTTCAACATTTATTTATATAAACAGGTTTACTCTAAATTGATGTTTAACAGTAAAAAAAAAAAAAGTTTTTATGTTTTCTCCCTAAAGTGTATGTAAACATCTGGTTTCAACTGTGAATATACTGCTGTGTATTGAAATTTCTCTTGTTTTGCATAGATATACTGAACAACGTACAAAGCATAATATATAAAATAACATCTACCTGAGTTTTTTCTTTGAAAGAAGCTCCTTATGGCCATTGTTGTGTTCATCAGTACACAACTGAAACCGATTTAGAGAGTTTGTTTAGCCGTGGAGGGTAAGAACTGTAAATATGAAATGTAAGCTAAGACTCTCTAAAAAATCAGCATTGTCGTTCGGCTTTTTATTTATCCATTTGTTGATTCACTCGAAGAGCAAGTAACACAACCAAGTGATCAGTTTGATATCAATCTTTTGTGATACACTGTCATATTTACATTATTTGTACAGTACGAATGATTTGCTTTGGTACCTGGTCAAACTTAAGCTCTCCTCTGTCTGCAGTAAACTCGCAGGCAGCAGCTTCTCCCCCCTCGCTCACATGGGTGCTGCACTCAGTCGCCTAGTGCCTGAGCTCGGATCATACCAAAATTAGGGGGAATTTACGACGGTGCGCTATGTGCTTCGTGTGTTGTTTTTGTTTTGTACAGTTGCCAGTCAGGCATCTAACGAACAAATTACACTCCAAAAGACCCCATGCTTCTGAAAAAATGACCTGGGCTTAAGCCCAGTAAGCCACCCCCCCGCTCCGCTGATGGTTGACTCCAAATCTCCCGAACACTATGTTGATTTGAGAACGCAAGACGGAAACAGCGAGACCAAGACTGAGACCAAAGTCAGTCGAGACCAAAGAAAAGACCAAGACCACTTTTACGTGGTCTTGGTCTTGTCCATATCTATCCATCCATATCTATCCATATCTACAGTGTAGATATCAAGCATGTTTTTTTTCCCATTTCCTGATTTATCACTAAGTGCTGATATTATTGGAATATGATAAAATCAAGTGTGCACAACAGTCTTTTGTTACACAAACAGCACTAGAAACAGTGCTGTAGCCGTGATGTGAAACAGTCTAAATGTAATTATTATGATCTCTGTCGGCTGACTGAAATATTTTTGTCCTATGGCGGCCACCATAGGGACGATTATGCACTTGAATTGGGAGGGGTAGGAGAACAGTTTTTAGTTGACTGCAATTGGACATCTAGTGGTAACATTTTGCTTCTTTAATGCTAATATTTTACGCATAATGTTTTGTTTTTCAGGTGCAGTTGTCTACTATGAGTGGTATGTCCCTGAAGGTGAGAGACATGAGTCGGCTCTGAAGAGGAACAAAGAAGCTCTGGTCACTGAACTCAAACTCTGGGAGGGTTACCTGCAGAAGGTATGTGCATGAGCACACAAACTCAGACAGACTCGGCCTGCTTTGATTTGTTCCAACTGTATTTTTGTTTTTTGTTTTTCCAAGCTGGGCTCAGGCTCTTACCTGGCAGGACCGTCTTTCACGCTAGCAGACGTGGTCATCTTTCCAACAGTTGGTGCACTCTTTGGGTTTGGGTAAGCACGCAGAGGCTGTTTGTATTTCCATGTGGTCTCATCAGTAAAATGAAGGATGATCTGTAGACATGGGACTTGAAAGTCTTCTTAATTCTGATTCGTAGGTTGTCTCCAGAGCGTTATCCTAAACTGGGAGAGTACTACAATCTGCTGAAGGAGAGACCCAGTGTCAAAGCCAGCTGGCCTCCTCATTGGCTGGAGAACCCCAAGGACCAAGATACAGTGAAAGACGCACTGAAAGACATCTGATATTCATACACAGATGTAAACATGATGCTGCGTAATGACAGAGCAGCTTTTGTTGCCCTTATGCATTCTGTGTATATCTAACAGCAGTTTCTGGTTACTCATACATGTTCAGCTTTGTCTAATAGCAGAATAACTCAGTCACACTATCGTAAAGTAAAGAACTAGTTTTCTCTGCTCAAAGCTAGCTCAAATTCTTTGTGTTTCCATGACTTTGCATAGTTCAATATTGCATCCTTTCCACAACTTGGCATCTTTTTCCATCCTGACAATTAAAAAAAAAAAAAGTGCATTAGCTTTGTAGACATGTTTTTCTTTTGTATGTTTGAGCACTGATTGAAGGCTTGCACATTTGTAACAAAAAATCCATACACATACAAAGTCACCTCATGTTTGATTCTTTGTTGGATCAATTTCCTGAGCTTTTTAGACATTTTCCTGAACTTGCTCTGTGTTAAACTACGAGTGGCCAAATCCAGTCTGGCACATTCTGAAAAAGAAGGAATGCACAAAACACCTGAAAACCACAGAAGACAAAGTGACGATGATGGTGATTTCAATTGAGGATTCTTTGAGCATTTTGTCAACATTTCACCCGTTGCAGGAGCTGTGACCCCCTTCTCTCCTCTGTACATGTTGTGTGTGGTATAGCTGAAGGCGAGCCACAAACCTATGAACTCAGTTATAGGCAATATAAAATATGCAACAAAAAAAAAATGGGAACATTTATTCTGTTGTAAATGTTCTATTTTTACTCACTGGCCTTATACATTAAATGTTGCGATAACTTTCCATCAGTTATCCTTAATGAAAACCACTGTAATTATACTAATGTCTAAATATTTTATATTGACATAGAGGGTGACCACATTTGAATATGGAGGGGTGGGTTGCTTGTCAAATATCAAATATAATGTCTTATCACCAACAACAACATATGGATGATACACAAGCAAACACAAAGTGTGATAACAGAAGTGTGCTTCTGTATTTGCTTTGAACCTGTGACAGTATGCAACACGGTGGCCCCTGAGTCCACATTATTATAAACAGCTACATTTACTCCTGGTAAAAAAAGACATTGAGATCATCAGGACAGGGATGGATCTGAATTGTTAGGTTCAGAGGTTTGGAGAAACTTTCTTTCTTTCATCACAGCTGAGCTGTCCTTTCAGGAACATCATCTGTAAGCTCATCGCAGGGAACAAGCAGGACTGTCCATCTTCACCAGCAGCTCCCTCAGAGGGAAATCTTTACAGCTCCACCCCAGAAGATGAACAACCCCCGGACTTCATGATCGTGACCTTTGCTTTGTGCAATGTTAGAAGCTCAGAGGCTCTGGACTTTTACACAATGATGTTATATTCAGTCCTGTATCACATTATATATTGAAATGATCCTCTGGTTAGTCTTGAATGAATGAGTCTTAATTACTTCATAGCTGCTAACACAACATTAGCAATGTTAACACAGTGTTAAATAATTCCAGATTAAAGTTTTTGGATCAGCATACAAATGAAGACCTTTTATCTGTTATCAGACTTTTTTTTTTGTTAATGTTATCTCATGCCTTCTTCATGCAGCTTCATGCAGCTGACTACATTCAGTGTTAAAACAGTCTGAGATCAGCAGCTTTCTTAAACAGCAAACTATTTATGCTCCTGAGTGTAAAGAATTTAACTGTTTGGCACCTTTGCTGCAAAAGAACAATTCCAAATAAGAAACCAAATTTCCATCATCATTCCTCAGTTGTGAAAAAGACATCCCAACCAGCCACGGCAGATGGCTGAAGCCCTCCCTGAGCCTGGTTCTGTCTGAGGTTTCTTCCTGTTAAGAGTTTTTCCTTACCACTCTCGCCTGTGCTTGCTCACAGGGGATTCTCTAATTTCCGGGGTTTTCTCTTATAATAACTTGAGGCAATGGTTTCTTTGATTTAGAACCTTTAAACCATATAAATCTTCCTTTTAATCTGCAGCAGTGATTATTCATATTTTTGCATAAACAAATTGGGGTTCCAATTAACTAAATTAACTAAATGACACAAAAGTGATATTTCAATTACTAGAGTGATATTGTTAAAACATGTAATCAATACATAAAATTAAGGAATTTTTCCATCTCATGTCTCAGCATGAACCTATTTTAGCTTGTTAGCTCAGAAAGTTAAAAAAAAAAAGCAATCCTGGGAAGAAGGTTTTACTGAGAACTTTAAGAGGGAGCTATAGTGTCTTACAAAGTAGCTTTGTGAGTCCTTACATTGTAATGAATTGTTATTAAAACTACATAATGATTTTTACAGTATGCTTAAAATATTTTTAATTCACCAAAGTCCACTAAGCCCAATTCCGCTTCTATGTTGATGTGAAGAAATATAATGCAAATTGGCCCCTGAAGTTACTGTTTTTGTTAGGGAGGATTTGTTTGTTGTTGAGTGCAATGTTAAAATAAGTTCTTTAAAAATCAAAACATGCAAGAACGTGGAACATAAAATCAGTTTTTATGCGGATGATGTGTTACTTTTTCTCCAAAACTCACAAACCAATCCCTCTGGGGTGATTGCATTGATAAACTCTTTTGCAAGAATATAGATTACTCAATTAACTGGTTAAAATCTGCAGTCATTCCGATTAATTGCTGCTTCCATAATTTTTCTTCTACTCCACTGCAATCTGGAAATATAAAATATTTAGGTATTAATGTTTCTCCCAAGCTTGCAGATCTAACTAAATTAAACCATATCCCACTTTTAAAAAAAGTAGAAGGTGACCTGGCTAGATGAAAATGTCTACCCACATCACTCATGGGAAGGGTTGCCGCTATAAAAATGACGGTCTTACCAAAAACTAAACCGCCACAAGATTGGTTCAGATCTCTAGATTCATATATGTCTAAATTCCTTTGGAAAGATAAACCTCCACGTATAAGCTTAAAAACACTACAAAAGACCAAGGATAAAGGAGGATTAGATCTACCTAACTTTCAGTTAGGTAGACTTCTTAGCCAACAGGCTTCAATTTATCTCTGGATGGCTAAAACCACTTGCCACTTGCCCCTCCCTTCCTTCCCTCCCCATCTCCAGCTGCCTCCCTCTTCCCGCTCCACCACAATCACCCACACATGCAGGGCCTTGGGGTGAAGGTGTGTCACCAGGGTGCAGGGGAGGCATTCCCCCACCACTCCCTCTGCCAGTGGCAGACGCCCTCAGTCTTCAGTGCGTTGGTGGTTCTTGGTGTCTGGCGATGGGCATCCGGGTACCCACCGGCTCACTCCTTGGTGGCTGCTTGTCGGGGCCTGGAGCCTGGGGCCTTGGCCACTTCGGGGGGTGGGGTGCCCTCGGCTTCTGGGCCTGGGGCTCGGTCACTCTGGCACAGCTGGCTGCCGGCGGCGCTCACCAGCACGTCACTGCAACCCCCCCTGGCTTCTGGCTGTGGAGTGACCCCTCATCTGGGGCTCTCCTCAGCTCTTTTCCCTCTGTTGGTCTTCCTTGGTCTCTTGTGCTCTGAGGGTCTCTGGATGTCTGGAGCCTGGATCTCCTACATACCTTCTTCATGCCCTGGAGGACGGGGCTGTGGCTCCCCACACCCTCTAGCAGATCATTACATAAAGGAACCTTTTGAATACAACCTCGCTCATGCTCACAGGTGTACACACGGGTGCTCACACACACAAACTACACCCTTTTTGGCTCCTACCTCAAAGCACACTGTGCGCTGTCGATCTTACGTGCTGCACAATATTTAATATTTAGTATCTACTGTTATCTACTGTTAGCTAGTTTATTGCGATGGTGTTGTATTTATTATGTTGCTCTTTTTTTCTGTTTTTTTTTTTAAAATCTTGTAATATTTAAAGAAATTAGGTCACTGCTGAACTGTATATAACCATCATCCTTAACATTACATTAATTATCATTTCATCAAAGTGTTTATTGAAGCTGCTGGCATTGTGTTATAAGTTATATTATAGGGGTTATCATAATCAAATATTAACATGTTTATTACAGGTGCAGTTATAACTACTTTAAAATGATTGAGTTAATATATATATATCATAACTCAGAGCCTGAGTATATGGTTACAGTAAAATAGTAGCTGAGCAAAGGCCTGAATGTATTCAGCTTCTTGTGGTATTTGAGTTTGCTTAGTTACAGGTGACGAAAGGATGTCCAGTCCATGGGGACCTCAAGGGCCTGAGATCTTCACCATATTTGGATGGATGGGGAACTTCTGTGTCTGCAGTTATCTCTTAAAATACATGGATGTTCTCTACATGCAAATTATGTGCTTGTAAACGCAAGAGGGGGCGTTACAATACCCTGATATTATAAAAGCAATCTAGAGTGTATTTTGGGTAGAGATGTACAACTGATGTTTTGCAGTTTGCACCTCTCCACGCTGCGTGCATTCATTAAAATCAATTGTTTGACCGACCTCTTCTGGACCATCATTGTTTTACTCTCGTCCTCAATTTCGAACCCGTAACATTTGGTGCATTGGCCGAGGGTTGAGAGAGGGAGAAAGTTGGAGATTGAGACTGAGAGGGTCCAAGGTGCTCAAACAGGCAGACGCGAGTCAGTGGTCGAAGTGAGTTGACATAAGCCGGCTTATCTAAAGGTAAGGCACTACCTGTTGAATTATTTCCAAACTGTGCCAGATTGACGATTACAAAATTGAAAGTCTACTCACTGAGAATTACTGGTAAAGGTCTGTTTTGATTTTGGTGAAAATCTCATGAGAATGGAAGTTGAAGTAATGATAATGAAGAATAAAATAAGTAAAGAGTAAAGAGAATAAGAGAAAATAGGATTAAGTGAAGTTGAAATGGTTGTGAAGAAGTAATAAGTGTATGAGAAAAGTGAATTAAGATACGTTTAAGGAATTACACTGGTAAAGGAAGTAAGTATGACAGGGAATTGGTGAATTTTGTGACAATAATGTCTCTATTGACTATAAAGCCGGGCTTGGACACCGATGTGGTTGGTTTTGTGGTTTTTGTGGGGTGTCTTCAAAAGTAATTAAATTGTATAGAACGGAACTGTGGGAGTTCTAAGAAGTGCATTGCTCAGAGGTAACGCTTGCCAAGGTCAAGGACGCTTCGACCTTGTCCTCTGTTGAGGGATAGTCAGTTGGTCACTGTGGAGCCTGGGGCACTCCTGAATAACTAGTGGTTGGACCACTTTACCGTCCGGGACGGTATTTTGCACTTTTTTGGTCGATAGAAACCGGGTTTCGGGCGTGTAACGTTACAATTATAACTTCGGGGAAGTCTACCATAACTTTTCGACAGGGGTTTAGTTGGTTGCCGCTTTTAAATTGTCTTAGAGTATTAGTTATCTGACCACGGCCCGGGGCCGAGACTGGTTATAATTGATTACAAAAAACTCAGGGAGTTTATCGGTTGGACCGTTAAGGTTAAATTTTTTCTAAATTCGGTAGGTTGTTCGCTTTCAGGCCTTGTACATATTTGTATATTTTTTAAGACGTCTCTGTGTTATAATTTGTTGTTATAATTTCTATGTTTGTATATAGGCTCTGTCTGCCACGGGCGCTGCAGCAGGCTGGTTATTTTGAGAGTGTGTCTGTGTCTATGTAAATGAGATGCCTGTGACTTATTTAGAGTGACATTTCCTGTTTACTAATGAGTGGCTAATGACTGACTGCAGAGCCTGGGTGAAGGACGACGTATATTGGTGTTTTAAGGGAAGAATTGCTTTTATTTCTACTTTGTTGGCATTACGGTTGTTAAATACGATGATTACTTTATGATAGATGTCTGTCTCATTTTGCATGTGTGCGATTGGCTTTAAAATGTAGTTTTGTAATGTAACCTGTACACTCCATGGAGGAAATAGACCATGGAGTTTTGGAAGACGATAGCAGAGATATGACTGGCTTTACGTTTAGTCTTGTGTTGACTCCAATTACGGATGGTCAGACAGGGCTGGTTGAAACAGAGGTGCGTGTTTGCTGTGAAATAGGGGCCACTGACCATGACTCAAAACACAAAGGCTGTGAGATTAAAAATTACTGTGAGTAACGGTTTGACTTTTGACTAGGGAAATAATATGCTTGCTTTTGGGGCTATGAAGATATTTGACCTTGAGTGATGTTATGAGAGGTTGAGTTTATTTTTCTGTTTAAAAACACATAAGTATATGCACTTAGTACACCCACTCAAGAAATGATTGTGTGACTGATGCTACAAAACTGACCTAAAGAATGGTGATGTGTGTGGAGAAGTGTTAGTTGTCCTGATGTGTGAAAGAGCGCTATTAAAATGTGTGTGAGTGAAAATCAGGCTATTGTTTGTAGATAAAGATTTAGTAGAATTACTGATTATTTGTAGACTGTGAAATTAAAAGAAGTCTCTGCAGAAGCTGTAGAAACAGGAAACCGTGTGTGTGTCTGGGACAGGAAATGCATGCCCATAAAAGGGAAGCTCACGGTGACAAGTATGCACCCAGAGTCGAGAGAGAGAGTTAACTGTGGGCAGATGAAGCAAAAGGGAGGTTTTAAGATAAATAATGATTATGATACTAATTATATGCTTTAGTGTGTTAATACAGGTGAACGTCTCTAAACCTGGAACCCTTGAGCACAGCAGCAAAAGCATAGATTAACACGATTGGGAAAAACAGGCCACTCTTTGGCTTAAAATTATAGCTTCACCTGGCACTTTGTCCTTGACTCTGAGAAGAAGCTCAAAGGCCAGCTAATCTCCTGATGAAGACCGACAGAACATCGTGGATCAACAGCAGACAAAAGGAACCGAACTATTAACACTGACGACGCCAGCAGCAGCATGTATGCAACATGTACTGTGAATTACAGGCTGGGCAGTTGAACAGTGGGATAAAGAACTGTGGAAAAGCATTGGGCACTGAGTTTCATGTTTGCCATGCTTGAAAGAGAAGACTGAAAGATGGCTGGAGAAGAACAAGAGAGTAAATGAAAATAAGATTGACTGACGACTCCAGAAGCAGAATGGAGGAAACCCCATGATAAAATATGCAGGGGGAACTGGAGGCTGGTCAAGAACAGTGTCAAATGACTGGGGGGCACTGAGGCGAAGGAACTGAATGTGGTATTTTGCCAGACTGGAACTTAACGTAAAAGAAGAAGACGGAAAGATCAAGACAGAGAAGAAACAGACTGTGTTTGCTTTGAAGGCCGAACAGGACAGTGGGAAGAGAGGGACCAAGGTCAGGTGAACCAGGACAAGTTTGACTGCGAGCATATAGGATATGATTGGGTTGAAGTTGAACGCTGGACTCTTGAGGTTTAGGGATGTCCACCACATCACAACAAAGAGGTAAACAATACAAAAGGTAAAGATAATCAAAATAACTGACAATTATATTAATGAATAGAAAACACACATATATAAACTGTTACAGGTGAGATTATTTTTGAAACGAATCAGAAGTGAGATAGTTTGGATGTAGAGCTCAGTGAAAAGATGCATAAATTAAATATGAATACATGAAAATGCAATGAATACATAAGGATGCAATGAAGAAGCAGCTTACATTCATGCAATGAAGAAACAGCTTACACTTAATTAAGATGATCACCTGGCATGCAATGAAGAAAACAGCTTACACTGCATTTACATGACAACATAACGCAAGGAAGAACACGCTTACATACATGACATGATTGGTATTTTTGACTAGAAAAAGAGAAATGGGTGGTTTAGTGGGTCGTTTAGGTACCCGTGATAATAATGAAAATGTCTCAGTTTTGTTATTTTCAGGAGCAAAGCAGACCTGGACCAATTCTCCACAGCCGCGGTCGGAAGAAATTATAGGTTAACGCCAATGGATATGTTAGGGCAAGTTTCTGGTTGAATTGTTCACAGAATCATGTGTGCATGAACCTGGAAAACAGGCCCTAGCTCCTGGCTGAAGATTAGGAGTGCTTATTTAAGGTGGGAAATTAAAATAGAGGGTTAGTAATTCGGGGAAAGAAAAAACTGACTGCTTAACTGGAGAATTGGGAAGGAGTTTGAAAGACTGCGAAGCCATAGATGCATAAATAACACACACAAACAGAAAATGCATTAACTCTAAAAAGACAAGCTCATGAAGTTTAATGCATAGAGACATTGAATAAACCTGGCTAAGAACATAAGCATATGCAATGAAGATCTGCTTGCTGCTTGTATGAGTGAGAGAAGGGTGTGAATGTTTAATAAAGTAGTTTAAAAGAGTGCCTTAGGAGTGCTCTCGTACTGATTGATAAAAGTAGGCGATTAGTATAGAAAGAAAATGAAAATAATTGAACAATGTGATAAGGTTTAAACATGTATTTATCTTGTGACTGAGTATGAAAATTAGTTGGAGAGCTAATGTGAGTGATGACAGAGGAGCTTGCTGTGTGTGTGTGATTGAGGCCTTGAGGAAAGGAAGCAAACTAGACAGTTGAGAGGTGTAAATCTGATTAAGAGGTTTATAAATTAGTGTTGACACATTGTTATAACGTGTTTATATCTTAGGCTGAATGTGAGTTTGGTAAAGTGCTTAAAGGGGGATATTGTGTACGAAACGGTGTAGCTTTTTACGTTTTGGGTGTGTTCTATGGGTGAAATTTAAGATTGTTGAAGATTTTTGAGGTTGTTGTTTTATTTTTGAAGAGGGAGTTTTAATAAACATGGACATGTTTAAGGGGTTTTGTAACAGTGCACTTATAAAGAAAAAACCTGTCAGGTGATTTTGTTTGTACTTTGATGAGCTAATACTCAGCTCTCTTTTTTTCTCATTTTTGTTCTAAGCAGGCCTGCAAAAGACAACAATGAATAACGGCGCCGACAATAGTCTCAGGAAAATAAAAAGTAAGGTGACCTTTTCCGAATTACAATGGGTCAGATTGTGGGTCCCTGTCTAAGAGGATTGCAGCGAGCCAATCCAGTCCAAAAGTATAAAGAACTATTTTACTAGAGACAACAAAAAAGAAAATAAATGAGTATATAAATAAACTGAGTTTGCTGAAGGTGGTAAATCTGATTATTTGTGCGGAAGTCAACCAATACCCGATGTTAATGCGTGTGAGTGAATGTGTGGGTGAATGGACGGACCAGGCAGACCATAGGTTGGACTGACTGGACACTGACAAAAGACTGGACTAAGGTTGGACACATGACTGATAATTGTTATGTTTTAAGTTTTGTTTTATAACACAGGTTGGATCATAAGTGGAGAAAGTGAGTATAAAAGGTGATGTTCTGGTTAACACACAGGCTTTTGTTTATAGGACGTTTCAAGGATGCAGGCTGTGGATGGAGCCAAGAAGGGATTTTGACATGATGATTAATTTGATTTCATTCCTTAAACACAGGTTTGAAGGCCCGGAGCATCTATACCTAATATGATATGATTAACCTTTTCTTTTAATTCCCTAACCTGAGTGAAGGATTTTGAGTTTGTAACACATGAGATGTGTCACAAAAAGGGGGGTCTTAATATATGCGATTAGCTACATGAAATGTGCTCTTTTAGGGTTACTAAGTAAATGTCTACGTGACCTTTACCTAATAACCTTTGTGATGATAAACTTGTTTACCGACTTGCTCTCTTGTAGAACATACAGACTTAGGAAAGGGGAACCTCAGCTCTGAGTTTTGAGAATAACTCTGTTAAGTTGACAGGAAACACGTCGGAACAGCCATATAGGGCAAATGTATTAGAGCTTGTAATTAAATGTGGGACTTGAAAAGAGGAAGCAAATTTGGTACAGGACGTACTTGAGATGATCAGATGAGAGAAGGAGAAGGTCAGGAATAGTTTAAAGTAAGACTGAGAAATTAAATGGGGTAAAAGGGGGTGTAGCTTCAGGGCAGTTCACAGCCCGGCGTAAACGCAAGGTGCTGTCACACAGCTTAAGTTATTTGGTTGATTTAGTCTATGACAAAATAATAAGGAAACATTAAAAATATACAACACGTTGAGGAGATCTCTTTTGTTATATTTTAGTGTTTAACATGGAAGATGCCTCTCTGGAGCTTCTCTCCTGATGCTACCCCACCAAAAGACGCTTATCCATAGAGACTATGTCAGCTCCCAAACAGACAACAACAAACCAAGACTAGCAAGAAACAATCTAAACATAAATAATAACAAATAAAGAACAATACAGAATCCAGATCTGAACCGAAGAATAAAATAGTGAAATGTGGATTATTAAATATTAAGTATTTCTCTTCAAAAGTTTCTGTTAGCTGACGCCAACCGGTCGCAGCAGATGGCTGCCCGTACCTGAGCATGGTTCTGCTGGAGGTTTCTTCCTGTTAAAAGGGAGTTTTTCCTTCACACTGTTCCCAAAGTGCTTGCTTAATAGGGGGTCACAAGATTGGTGGGTTTTTCTCTGTATATATGAAGCACCTTGAGGCAATTTTTGTTGTGATTTGGCGCTATATAAATAAAATTAAATGGGAATGTATTGAAGTAAACTTAAATGTCATAAACTAGGAATTAGTTCATTTCTCAGGGGAGAAATGAAAAAACGGGGACTGGTGTTAGGAATAAAAGCTATATTTTTAATATGAACCTGCCCATTATCTTGTTTTATGTACTTTAATAATGAAGGCTGGCTTGTAGAGCAAGGCCACCTTTTACTCACAAACAAGTGCTCAGCCAGACTGAAAAAACAGGAAGCTTTAGTGCACAAGGCATATTAATAAATATAGACACAAAAAGAGGAACTCCCCATATAAACAACATTCAAACTGTGTGAAGTATAAAGTACCGAAATAACACTATATAAGTCACAGCTGATGATTCTAATGTTAGAGAGCTCTTGCAACTGGCGTCTGAGCTGTGCAGAGGTCGCTCTTAAGACAGGTACTTATGTAGGTTAACATAAGGTTGAGTCCAACAGAAGCAAGGCACCCCAAATGTGCACAGCATGCAGCAAGGGTGGCCAAAATAATATAGGAAACAGCACATGTAGGGAGAGAACACTCACTAAAAGTTCTGACTACACATAGTGTGGTGGCTTATGTGAACTTGCAGGCGTTCACTATGACATCATTAGCACAACAGAGACTGAGTAAAGTTTTAGATGCTCGAAATCTGACACTTACACATGAAGGAATCAATATGGCAGATGTAATGGGATTAGGAGGACCTAATCACTGTACTAAGAAAGCAGAACTTGAAGGGAAAGTCAGGGAAGATTTAAAAACAGGACCTGTTGGGATTTGGGATTTAGAGATTCTTTTATTGCTATCATATAATCTGTCTTATGATGACTGCATTAATAACATGTTGTACAGTATTATTTTAATAGTATGAAATATGTTTGTGATAACAGTGATGTCTCTATTTACAGGTTGAGTTTATTTCAGACACAATGCATAACTGTGCTTGTTTAGAGTTCATGTTCCGTCCAAAGGGTTTTAAGCTTCACGGGTGAGAGTGTCCAGGTGATACATGTTGAGGGAAGATGAGAACATAGCAGGTTAATTGCATGCACGCTTACAAACACACATGATTTAAATATAGGCCAGGCCGAAGGCCTGGACTTTATGTAGCTTTTAAACATACAGCTCCTAACTTGCAGGAATGGCGTGGAGTGTAATGAATGAATGCAAAACATGCTTACAGACACAAACATGATACAGAGTTATTTTACAGGGTAAAGGTGGGCCACGAGTTGCTTTGTTTCTGCTTAGCAACTGCTGAGGTAAAAGGTGTTAAAGATGAATATGCAATAAGTGAACAGGAAATGTGTGAGGGTGAGCCGGGTGAAACAAAATGTTGTAGAAACTTGTCTAACTAGTATTAACAGTAACTTTTGCATGTTATGTATATGCTTGAAGCAAAAAGAGGCGTAAATGATGATAGAAAATTTTGAAGTGTGTTTTCTAGCGGACATTTAGGCTGACATAGGGACGGTGTATATTTTACCCGGGGTGTTTTTAAATAGAACTAAAAGCGTTGCTCACACACATAAAGAGTATTGAGATTAGGTAAAGTTAATATAATGGATAGAGCCCAGAACATGATATTGTCAACCAACTTTGAATAATTAAAGGAACATTAGATGAACAAAGTAGGTTAGTGAGGTGTAGCAGAGAAAGGCTGTTTGTTTTTTATCCCTTACAAGAGAAGATTTCCACTAGAGAGGGACCCAGAAAAGGAGCAGAGACCACTTAAGCATGAAGTGTTTTCAAGTGGGAGCTGGTGTTTTATTACTGGACCACCTAGAGGACATGAGGTGGTTTTCTGATTTGCTGAGTCAGAGGACGCCTAGAGAGGGTCAGAGCGAAGGAAGTGGACCTGGGAATGGTGGTTTCAGGGCCCATGATGCCATTAATGGATGTAGAGGTGACAGAGTGGGTCGAGGAGTGACACAAGGAAATGGTGTGGTGATGTCTCTGGAGAGACATCAAGAGAGGGAATTGTAATATTTAAAGAAATTAGGTCACTGCTGAACTGTATATAACCATCATCCTTAACATTACATTAATTATCATTTCATCAAAGTGTTTATTGAAGCTGCTGGCATTGTGTTATAAGTTATATTATAGGGGTTATCATAATCAAATATTAACATGTTTATTACAGGTGCAGTTATAACTACTTTAAAATGATTGAGTTAATATATATATATCATAACTCAGAGCCTGAGTATATGGTTACAGTAAAATAGTAGCTGAGCAAAGGCCTGAATGTATTCAGCTTCTTGTGGTATTTGAGTTTGCTTAGTTACAGGTGACGAAAGGATGTCCAGTCCATGGGGACCTCAAGGGCCTGAGATCTTCACCATATTTGGATGGATGGGGAACTTCTGTGTCTGCAGTTATCTCTTAAAATACATGGATGTTCTCTACATGCAAATTATGTGCTTGTAAACGCAAGAGGGGGCGTTACAATACCCTGATATTATAAAAGCAATCTAGAGTGTATTTTGGGTAGAGATGTACAACTGATGTTTTGCAGTTTGCACCTCTCCACGCTGCGTGCATTCATTAAAATCAATTGTTTGACCGACCTCTTCTGGACCATCATTGTTTTACTCTCGTCCTCAATTTCGAACCCGTAACAATCTCCATACAGGTGATCAAGGTGTTTTGTTTGTTTTTCTTTTTTTTCTTCTTCCCCCCTTTCTCACCATCTCTTCTCCCCTCTTTTTTCTTTCTCTCCCTCTCTTTCTTTCATTCTTTCTCCCTGTCCTATCCCCCAGTCATGTCTGTCCTGTCTGTAACAACCTAAAATCAAATCAAATAAATACATAATTATAATAAAGGTCAATCAAATGGACCAATATGGAAAGGCCATGATGATAAAGTAAATCCGCTTGGCATCTTTCTTGGCCTTCAGAAAACAATTCTGATGGATAAAGATCCAAACGGGACAGGCAAAAAAATAAAAATAAAATAAAAAATCAAAATAATGATTTAATATGAAGGTAATACGAGCAGAGAGCACAAACATGTTGAGGGATTAGAACAGCTCGTTTTATGGCCGCCACGCAGGTTCATCCGGGTCTCCTCAGTCAGTTCGGAGCCTTCCTAAGGATAAGTGACCACCGCAATGCACCCTATGAAAAAGTCAAATGGATTTGTGATAATTGGAGTTTCTTTTTACAACCAGTAGGTGGCAATACTCGCTCTTTTTAAAGCTCGAAAGAGACACACTTGTTAAGAGAAGTTCCCACACGCTGTTGTGTTTTGCATGAAGCCGTGAATCTTAAGTTAAAACCATGGCCAAGTACATGATCCTGAAGGACCTCTGAAACACAAAGAATCCCCTCTTCGTAATTTCAGAGAATACCTGAAGCCTGATAAACAGCAAACAAAAATATTTTAAAATTTTTAACAGCTTGCTTAAACTTAATTTTTCATGAGATTTTCTTTTTGTTTTATTTTTATTCTTAAAACTTGACCACAGCAGCAGCAAATCACGTTATAAGAGGTAAAGCTTGATAAGGCACTTTAGTCATGGGTCCTTGTCCCATGTAGTGGGTGGCAATATGACCTTTTTGTAGTTTGAGGAGAGATTTTTCCATAACGTTGGGTGGTTTTCATCGTCACCTCCTCCACTGACATGTAGGGTCCTGGAAGGGTCATTTCTAGGATGACTTCATTCCCTTTATATTCTATCATTAAGATCAATTTTCAAAGAATATGGAATTTCATTTCACTGTTATACTGATGACTCACTGATCTATCTCCCTCTCAAAAAAATAAATAATCATTTTGAAACCTGAATGAGCAAAAAACACAAGTGGAAGTATTCGGGCCTCCTGACCCTCACTCCTCCTCTGAAGGTGAAAGCTTCATGTTTGATAAACAAATAAAAGCTGTTAATAAAGCTGTTGATAAACAAATCAGAGCTAGTTTCTTCAAACTGAGGTTCCTTACAAATGCTAAGCCCTTTCTCTTTTTTGCTGGCTTTCAGAAAGCATTTCATGTTTTTATTTTATCCAGCGTTGACTACTGAAATAGGCTTTATTTTGGCATCGGCCAGGCTTTGCTATGTTTTTTGGGTTTTGTTTTTTTTTGCCAGTCACCACATAAGACCATAGTCCCATTGCTTTGGCTTTTTTTATGTGTTTAAGAGGTGATTTAAAAAAATTTTATGACTATTTATTGTTTCTGAGTCATTGAATACATCATCATCTCTACCTTCCTGATCCTTTAACTACACACTCTCCCAAAATATCACTGAGGTCAGCTGACCAGATGCTTCTGCATATATCTGAGATCGGGCCTTTGCTGTAGCTGCCACTGACCTTTGGACCTGCTTGCTGCTTCACATCAGAACCTGACCATTGTCTTCAAAACCCACTTAAAACATTTTTATTCCTTGGCTTTTTCTCTGAGTCTTAACATTTGTTATTTGTCTGTATTGTGTTTATTTTTTATTGCTTTTACTGACTTATTATTTTATTTTTACATCACTGAGGCTGATGCTTGTTGTTTATATATTTGCTTACAAATAAAATGACTTAAAGTAATGTTCAGGAACAGAATTAAGTTTTATAGCATTAAATGTTGACACAGCTTCCATCAGTTATTCTTCATAAAAACAGCTTGTTTATTTCAGGTCAGTCACCTTTCTAATTATGCTAAAATACTATATAATACTATATTGTATTGGGATAGAGGCAGAGCATATGTGAATATTTGAGGGAGGATGTGTACAATGTGATTACCATCTTATCATCGACTACACAAAGTGCAGAAGGTACACAAACAAACAAATATTTTTTTTAATTATTATTTCAACAAATCATTCAGTGGTGACTATCAAAAATATAAAGGAGGCAAACTGAATTTTTCACGAGATTTTCTTTTTGTTTTATTTTTATTCTTAAAACTTGACCACAGCAGCAGCAAATCACGTTATAAGAGGTAAAGCTTGATAAGGCACTTTAGTCATGGGTCCTTGTCCCATGTAGTGGGTGGCAATATGACCTTTTTGTAGTTTGATAGAAGATGACAGAGTTGTAATTTCTTATTCCAGCCAGTAGATGGCAATCACGCTCTTATAAAAGCTTGACGTCCCCTCCCACAAACCATAAGAAAAGTAAGTTGAGTATTTGTCCTCTGCGCAATTGCTTTCTGCGTCCAGTTCAGTGACCGTCCAGACTGTGAATCTCAAGTTAAAACCATGGCCAAGGACATGACTCTGCTGTGGGCCACCGGCTCGCCTCCCTGTTGGAGGGTGATGATTGCTCTGGAGGAGAAGAACCTGCAGGGCTACAACCAAAAACTGCTGTCCTTCGATAAAATGGAGCACAAGTCCCAACAAGTGTTAGATATAAACCCCAGGGGACAGGTAGGGACGATCTTTTATCAAATCACCCCGTATAACTAACAAAACACTTGACTTTGCACCATAATATTATATAATAGCCTCACCTTAGTCACGGTCATAAACACTGATATCTGCGCTGTTGCTCTGACTGCAGGACGGTTAACGGATAAAGAGTTGCAGTAATGGCGGCAAATAGTGTCAATTCTGATTAATGCTTTTACAAAATCATAAAAACCGAGCGTTTCATTTAGGGTATATTCCTTTACTCTAGTGATGTGTCGGTCGCGAACGAAACGGCTCTTAGAGCCGGATCTCTGAAGTGAACGACGCGAGCCGTGGTTTTTTTTTTTTTTTTCTCTCACCCTCTCTCGCACTTTTTTCCCGCTTCACTCCCCACGCGAACCTTGTGCTTGCGCTGGGAAGAGGGGGGAGGGGCGGTAGTTACACTCGTAGTAGCACAGGAACAGAGCAGGAGGGAAAAACAGAGAGAGAAAGAAAGCCAGGGACAACAACGTCACATTAGAAAGGTATAGTAATCATCCACAACTATTTTCGGATTCAGAAAGTTTATTCATGCAGGCCCATATGACAGAGAATGTGCATCTTCTTTTTGTTTTCATATTTTTTCATGTTTATATTTGTGTTGTGATTTGCAGTGTTTTGTGTTGTTTCACTTAAAATTTGTTTAAAAGGAAAAAGCTGAAAATTTAAATAGTTAAAAGCTGAAATGTAAATAGTTGGTTTTTGTATTATATGATTTATTTATTACATTTTATGTGGAGTGAATAAATAAAAGTATACTTACAGTGGCCCCTAGAGACGAAACACGTACAACCTCCGAAGCACGTACAAACCCCGAAGCACTTAAAAACTCCAAAACACGCAAAAACTCCAAAACACGTAAAAACTCGATAGCACGTACAAACTCCAAAACACGTAAAAACTCCAAAACACGTAAAAACTCAGAAGCACGTACAAACTAGGGCTGGGCGATATGACCCAAAATTCATATCTCGATATTTTTTAGCTGGATGGCGATATACGATATATATCTCGATATTTTTTTTTAAAGCCATAAGGTAAGAACAAAAAGAGAGTTCTTAGTCAAAGCTGTGTTCCAGATGTCACACAGGCACTTTTATTAACATACAGCGTAGATGTACATGAAGAAATTACTCAAAAATAAATTATCAGCATTTATTAAATAATAATGCTTCATAAATAAAAGAAAACAATGTTGTTTTTGTGCATAACAAAAAGCTCACAATTGTGCAGTCAAAATGTAAACTAAAAGACGCTGAGCATAATTACAAAGACAGATTTCACAGCTGCTCTGTTCCCAACTTCTACTGCGTGACTGACAGCCTTGAGTTTGAAATCCTCTTTGTAATACGGTAATATTACGTTGAAGTAGGGCTGTGCGATATGACCAAAATCCCATATCCCGATATTAAGACATCTATCGTCCGATACGATATAAATCACAAAAATGCAACATTTTCTGTAAATTCTGTGAATCTCGGGCAGCTCGACTTGCGTGAAGTGTTTCCAGCTGGTCGTCATGGACCTAGAGTCGAGTGTTTTAACTGATGCATGGAACTATACATTTTTAGACATAAGTTGTAACAGCCGCCGTTTCCTTTGTGAGTATTTATTACACAGCGTGCTGTGGAGAAAAGCCTGTTCTAACGTTTGAGTCTAATGTTTATTTTTTAGCACCTGACGGCTCTTTTTTGCTTCTCATCCGTAAATACTCTGTATCTTTCACATGATTCAGTTTATTTTAAAAAGTCTCAACAGGATCTTGAGATTTATTGTGAAAGGTTTATGTGGAAAAAAAACAAGCGGACATGCCGTGGTTTTACAGTCGTTGTTGCTAACGACAACACATAAAAACAAGTGCTTGTCAGTCTGTAGTGTGGTTATATTAAATATAAGAGAAAGAGAGAACTTTAAGAAATTAATATAGCCACTACAGTGACCATCAAAATGATGAAAAAATATTGCCGTAAACAGTTTATTTTGCGACACCACGAAACAAATGATAGCGTAAAATGAAACGATAGACGTTTTTATATCGTCATCCGATATATATCGTTATATCGAACAGCCCTACGTTGAAGCACAGTACGTATCACTCTGCGAGGCTCCAGACTACGGTAGCCGTAATGCTCCGACAATCCATCAAGTGGTGCGGCTCCGTAGCTTACCAAAGTCGTACTAAAACATTTTTTGACAGATTGCTGAGCGCCGTGTACCACATAAAATCGGTTCGCGGTCAGTAAGCACAACCAGAATTCATACATAAGATGCGCTGTCAATTTTTGAGAAAATGAAAGGATTTTAGGTCACGTTAGCGCAGTTAGCTCACTAACACGTTGACGCCGTCCAGCCCCACGCACGGGGCGATCCGCGGTAACTCGTTAACGGAGATTTGCCGTGTTCATCTTGTCGTTGCCTGCAGGTGAAGCTATGGGGGAGGGGGAGTTGTGTTCAGTGAAGGAGAGGCGAGGCCGAGTAACGCAGCATAGAGACAAAAGTGGACAAAAGAGAGACAAACTTGCAGCTCCACAAGTATAATTATAACGTAACATATCGATATCGATATAAACGATATTGTCACATCTTATATCTCGTATGAAAATATATCGATATTTTTAAAAAACTCGATATATCACCCAGCCCTAGTACAAACTCCAAAACACAACAGAAGTGCTCCAGGATGCTAGGGGCAGTGTTGAGCTTTTGTTACCTAGTGGCTACACAAGCCAGGAAGTACCAACGACCGGATTTGGTGTGTGGTAGTAACAGGTAAATGAACATTTATTTAAATTATTTGAATATATATTACTGCCTTTGTATAAATACACAAACAATATACATATGCTTTCAATTGCTTAATTTAAGTGATCTAGGTAGCTCTGTTTTGGAAGTTCAGTTAACGCTAGAAATGTGTTTTGGAGTTTGTACGTGCTTTTTGGAGTTTGTACATGCTTTGTCTCTAGGGTCCACCGTATATATTTATATATAAACATATATAAATAAAACCACAGTTGTTTTTTTTTTACATTACTAATTCCTTTTGTGCATAATTTTATATTGTTGTTAATAATAAATTAATTAAAGCAACAAAACAACCTGAAGAGCCGGTTGGGAGCCGAAAGAGCCGGCTCTTTTTAGTGAGCCGAGCCGAAAGAGCCGGTTCTCTAAAAAGATCCAGAAATCCCATCACTACTTTACTCAAGGAGATTTTTTTTCTTCAAGGAAGATGCTTCAGGACACGCCCTGCTGCACCTGATTGGATGAGCATTTCTCGTGAGCTGACACGTGCTCGAAAAAATATGGGCTGTCAAAATGAGCACGCAAGTTTGCAGTTTTGAACTGCACCAACATGGCGGCTTGTTTACATTAGAGAAAAGTTAACGGAAATGTGTTTATGAAAGCATCTGAGGCGAGAAATTCACCGTGTAGCTGTCTTCATTTATCATAAAAACAGACTAGTTTAAAATGTTTAAATGCATAGTAATGAATGGGAGCTTTAAGATAACCAGTTTGAACTTGACTAGCATGTTTTCATCACACTTTAAATGTGTCTTAATAAATGTATTTATTAGGCAACAGCTTAAAAGCAGGACTGCTATATAAAATGTACAAATGAGGGGTTGTATCACTGAATATGGGCTCTTAAATATAACCTGCAGCTGACTAGGTTTAGTAAAATAAGCAGTTTAATTTAAATCTTTCTTTACACTTTCCAAATCTCAGACTGGAAACTACGGAAGCGTAAAGCTGCCACCCAGGGAAAAGAAAAATAGAAGTATATCACGTTATAATGTGAAAAGTTTATTGTTCTAACAAGATACTTTTCATGTTTGTACAATATACTTTTCACGTTTGAACAACATAATATCACGTTATTACAATATACATAATTATCACGTCCGTACAATATAAACATTATATTGTACCAATGTGATAATTATATTGTTTGAACAATAAAGTTTTCACGTTATAACATATCTTTTATTGTTCGAGCATGATATATTGCCGTAAAACATAGTGAAGTGGGTGACAGTGCAGATCAGAGTGCAAGAAAATGGCTCGTTTATTGGAATTAATTAAGTTCTATTTTATGCTTGGATTGAGGCATGGGGAGATTTTGCTGTTATTGAGCAGTTTGGACAGTATTGTGATAAGCATGCGAACACTTAGAAGAAACCTAAAAAGCATGGGACTGTACAGGAGAAAGAATGAGTCCGATCCGATTGAGGTGGCAGGATTTCTTATTGATCAACTGGAGGGACACGGGAGGCTCCATGGATACAAACTACACCACCTGAACTGCATTCAGGCAGATTATGTTGTCACGCAGAGTACTGTGAGACATTTACTGAAATATCTTGACCCTTACGGCGTTGAGTAACGACGCAGAAATCACCTAATGCGACGCACGTATGTAAATCCTGGACCAAATTTAATGTGGCATGTTGACTCCTATGACAAACTGAAGCCTTTTGGAATCTGTATAAATGGAGCTATTGATGGCTTTTTGAGAGTTATGATTTGGCTTCATTCAACAAACCATGATCCCAAAGTCATTGCTGGCTATTTCATAGCAGAAGTTGAAAAGAGGATGGGCACACCTGCTAGGATTCGCTCTGATTTGGGAAGAGAAAATGTCATAATGGCGGAGATGCAACGATTCTTGCGATGGACTATGGATCCGAACGTCAGAAACTGTTTTATTACTGGGTCCAGCAATCACAATCAGCGTATTGAAGGCTAGTGGGCCTTTCTGAGATGACATCATGCTCAGCACTGGATAAATCGTCTCCAGGAACTAAAAGACAGTGACTGCTTTTCTGGATGTTTTTTTGACAAGCGTCATCGAGGTATGTAACTATGTTTATATTCTTTTAATGAGTCATTGTGTGTGTGTGTGTTAGGGAGAAAGAGAGACACGGAGATACAATAAAAAGTTCGCTTTAACACCCACCATGCACATAAACCATGCTTATTATCATTTTGTTCTGGATATGAAAAAAATGCATATTTCACTGGGCAGAAACATAAAATCACACTGTCTAAAACAATTCACATTCAATAATTACTTTAAATTTTCCACAGTATCACATATCTACCACTGTTACTCTTGTTGTTGAGTATTTTTGATAAACTCTGTTTTTCTGACTGTCACTGTGTTAGTGCTGGGCGATATGGAAAAAATATTTATCACGATATGAATTATTTTATATCACGATAACGATATATATCACGATATACCACCTGACCTGTGGTCATCTGGAAAGTATGCAGTCTTTAAACAGCGAGTGGAGAGGGTGCAGTCTTTGTTTTGAGTTACTGTAAAGCATGTCGCAAATCTGGGTGCACGTAAAGCAGCACCATGTTGCAAAACAACAAGACAGAGTTTCTTTGTGAAAAATGTCATTTTTTTATACTTTATTTTCTCTTGCATAAAGTTAAGAGTATGTAAAGTGAGAAGACAACACTAATATATTTGCACAGGCTATTTAACCCTTTAAGACCTACCATAGAACCAAGTCCACCAGAGCTTATCTTAAAATTTATTTATTTTGAGTGTCTTCATAGTTTTATTTTTGAGATACACAAATTTTTATATACTACAGGAAAAATGAAAATAAATAAATGCAAATTTGCAAAAACACAGCATGTGCATCAAAATAAACGATTTACAGCAGTGTAATTTGACTTCTAAGCATCCCAGAAACGATACAGAAGAACATAAAGTCAAACATGACTTTTAAAAACACCAACATAGGCTTTGAAGCTTAAAAAACTACATTTTCCGCGAAAATGACGTCACTTCTGGTTTCGGACATGTAATGGCGGACATGCGATAGTTCGCGCTGAGTTATATTCCAACGTAGGAAGTGTTATGAACAGCTGATCGGATTGGCAAAGCCTGTTTCTGGAATATTATGTTTTTGTTGCTGCAAGTCTGGAATATTATGTTTTTGTTGCTGGAAGTGCTTTTTATGCAATTTTTGCAAAGCTATATGTGGAAGGAAACCGTGACCTAGGGCAAGCTAAAGGAATAAGATGTAAGTACAACTCCTACCGTTTCATATGCAAAAAAAAACATTATTGCGCTACCTTACGTGGTTACAGTTCTACAGGGATTTAAAAATAGTTAGGGAAAACGGAGTTTGCCTGCTCCGACCGGTTTAATGGGGTTAATGATATATTTTATGTAATAATTTGTAAAATTCGGGTTAGAAACGATAGAAACGATAGAAGACAAATGGCACGATAGACACTTTTCTATCGTCCACACGATATATATCGTCATATCGCCCAGCACTACACTGTGTGGTGCTTTTGGGTAACATGTTGAGAAAAGAGAAATGTGTTCTTTTACTGATATGAGATTTTTTAATTTTTAATATTTAACAGGAAGAGCTGCAGCAAGTTCCACATTTGTGGAACACCCACATAATAAGCAGAAGCAGAAATACTGTTGCTCCAAGTGGACGTCCGATTCTCATGTACACCTTCCCTCATCTCTTTGGAGGACAGGATCATCTGAAAGAGGTTTCTCGGGAGGCAGTGGATGCTTGTAAGCAAGAATGCCAACAGAGAGGACCTTATACCTGTGATGAAACCGTTTTCAGTTTGTGTTGCCTTATAATGTCAGAGAACTTCTTACTTCCACCAAGCACAGCAGATGAATCCATTGAACTGTATCTCTTCCTGAGAGCCTATATACTGAAGGACTTATAAACCTAAATATAATTGGGCTTTGGGAATTTTTACGGACATATTTTTTGGTACAATGTTTTATTTGTGCAATAAACAATAGAAAATAAAATTATTATTATTTTGTTTGGATTTATGGTTCAAGATTGTAGCAAGCAAGCATGTCTAAATATATTTAACCAAATCTATGTACTCCAGTGAAGAATCAAAATTAAACCAGGTCCTTGTATTAGTACTGCTTTTCTTTTTTTAAATATTTTGACTGAGACATTTATGCAAAAAACAGGTGTTTGCTTCCCATCTAAAGAAAACATTTGACACCTGTTTATTAATTGAAATTAGAACATTGAAGTAAATGCTTGAATACGCAAAATGTTTTAAAAATAAATCAGTAGAAAGACGTGGATTGAAGAATCTCAACCTTTTGGCATTTCCAATTATTTTATCACTAAATTTCTATTATATCTGATTTCTGTTTTAAGACAGTCGAAAAAACATTTTTTAAACTGCTGATCCTATACATTCTCATTCATGAAATATTGTTTTAAATTTTACTGAACACACTGTGCAACTGCTATTCACCCATGAACGGTTTCTTGTAAACTGGCAAATATAAAAATTCTGCATTATTTAATAATTAACAAACACTGTTAGATGTTAACCTCCCATTTATTTGTGTTCAAGGAGAAGAAAACACAGACTCTTGATAAACACTACAAAACTTAACTTATGTGCCAATTTTCTGTGTCTTTTATTCCAGTTAACTATTGCATCAAACACATTGCCTTCCAAAGTTATTCCCTTAAAATATGTTCTAAACAAATGACTGGTGGAAAGGTAAAAAAGATACTTGAAAATAATTATTGAATTATTGAATTATTACTAAACAAAACATCCCCTCAAGCAGACATCTTGTATCCTACAGAACTGTACCACAGACCTGTGGAAACGACCTTGACACATGATAAGAACTCTGTAATTATAAGCATAGTTCACCTCTTGCTGCTAACCATATGAACTGATTAAACATAATTAGTTAGCATTTAAACTAGTAAAACTTTTAAGCATGAAAATTTAAACTGAAATTTACATTTTTCATGGTGGAAACAAATTGATGTTATCCACAATTTTTGAAAACAAATTCAAATATGAAAAAAAAATTTTTTGGGGGGGGGTTACTAATAAAACACTTCCCTGAAATTTAAGCTCTTTCTTTTTTTATACAATGATGTGTTCCCTGTTTGTGGGTTTAACAAACTTTATAGCTTCATAGCCCCTCATTGTTAGTGCAAACCTTTCATTCTTTGGTTTAAACATGATGGACTTTAATCAAGCTATGCTGAACTCATAAGAGCTTTTAGCAGCCAAAACATTGTCCAGTTCATTTCGTAGTTCTGGGTAGGACGTGTATGTCCATGGTAGTTCCAGAAGAGGGCTGCATGTGTGTGCCACAGGTCGTCGTGCCAGTCCATCCACAGGCGTGAACAGTACCTCAACCTTGTCAACACAGATGACATCTGACCCAGTAAGAAACCTGAACATCCTTCTGAGCCCTGTATCGTCAAGTCCTCTGATGTACTGGTGCAGAAATCTGAAGCTCTGCTTCTCTGGTTTAATGGTGGGAGAGGCAGTACACAACTTCAAAAGCTTTCTCATTGTTGGCTTTTTATCTTTTTATCTTCTTTGAAAAGCTTCTTTTAGGAAGTGGCTTGCAACTAAGGACATTTTCTGTTTTTGTGCTGGTTTTTGGATTAATTGTTTGTGTGCGACTTTCAGAAGAAGG
>NW_027051975.1:0-29042 GCF_036321145.2 Pelmatolapia mariae
CCCCCTGGGGGTCTGATTGAGGCCGGCTGTGAGGGCATGGATCTTTCTCTATTGATCCGCCTGCTTGAATCACTTATCCCTTTTCCAATGGCCTTCATCACCACACTCAGGTTTTAGCACTCTCTGCATGCACAGATTTCCTTACTTGTACAGCCAAGATCCGGGGCTGGAAAGAAAATGGTTTACCCCGTGAAAGAAAAAAAAAAGAACAGAGTGACTGGATTGCAAAGAGCTCGCTAACCGCAGCGAATAACAGTTTCTTAGGAAAGCAACACGCTTAATTACACTGATCGGATAATAAATACCTCGAGGAATAAAAAGCGATGTCTGTGATGAGCACTTTCCAGCAGCAATCATTAAGAGTGGTTGAGGCAACTGGGTCATTGTCATCTATAGAAACACAGGAGATCCCGAAAGCTTCAGATCCTGCCTTTTCTGGAAGGTCTCAAACTTAATTTTGAGGTCAAAGCAGCAAATGGATTCCCATGACAAGACTTAAAGAGTCTACATAAGTATGTCCAGGGAGAAGCAGGCAGAAAAAACGTGTAAAGTCAATTTCCATAAAGTTCTGCACCTGGTTAATGCAGCAAAAAGAATGAGTAATGACTGTGTCATCACATGGAGCCACTCTGCAGAGTCTGTTTTTTCTCTTTTTTTAATCGAGGTGAAATGCTAAGTGAGATCCTGTTCTCATTTCCCACAGCGTTACTCGATGACACAGTCCGCATTTAGCGCAATCTGCTCAAAGACAATGGGCTTTAATCTCCAAACAAAACATCTGAAAGCTTTTCAGCCGGACGTAGAAGTGGATCAAAAGAAAGCCTGGTCACGCGTAAAATTCCATTATGTAAGTCAAAAGCATGAAAAGCCGAATATCTTAATGAAAGCCAGAAAAAAATGCCAAGAAAACACAGTGTGATGGGAAAACAAATGGTAACATGTAATAAAAATTAAAGCCCATTACTGTTGAAGTAAACATTTGCAGCGTGTGCTCCCATATGGCTGCGAAAGTATGCAGACCAGCAAGCATGCATTTAAACGGCTCGCTACAGCGTGTAGACTACTGGAGATCATCTGAATGCCACAGTGGCCTTATACAAACCCTACTATTATCACCATCCATCAAGTTGTCACGCATCGGCTTTTTTTTGGTTGTTTTTTTTGCTTCTGGTGAACCGACAGGCTGAAGAGAAGAAACTCTCCTGAATGCTTGCAGATTTGACTGTATAAATCAAAACAGCCACGTGATCACCCACTCATTCATCCGAGCGCGACGAGGAAAAGGAACTCCATCCAAATGCCCAGACTCTCTGGATGTAGCGTATTGTGGGTATTTTTGGCTCCTTCTATTCGGCGGATAACTGTGGCGGTGTAGCCCGCTGTAAACATGTTTCAAATCGGTGAGGTTTTTGGGGGGAAAGCTTGAAATGTTTCAGCACCTGGAAAAACGAACACTAAAAATATGTTTTCTCTCCAATCCTACTGGGAGTGCACAAAAAACAACAAAAAGACACAAAAAACATGTTGTTACCACTGAAGGCAACAAGGAAAAGGAGGCCAACACTGTAAAGACCGGTCCCTAGTGGTCACACGGCTTTTTGCAGTGTCAACCTGTGGGCTCGTACAGCTGCTTTCATTCTCTGAGCAGGACGCCACCATCTCTGCCAGCCTCTGTCCAGGAACAAAACAAGTCCCTGCATCCCGATAATACTTCTCTGCTCTCTAACTCTCTCCCGTTCTGCTTCTTTTAATTCTTTAATTCTGGTCATCCCCTTGCGCTGTTTTTTTTTGACTTGATCTTCGTCATCAACCATGCCGACCTGTCACTGTAGACATAATATGCTCTGGCCTCAGGTGCGCTCCATCACTTTGAACCTTTGCCGTCATTCTGCTGGGAAGACCAATGTTGTGCCAAAAAGTGATCATCTGCCAAAAGCGATTTTAACTGTTATAAATGACTCGTTGGTCCATAATCTCTTCAAAAATCCGTCAAATATATCTCTCATGAATGATATCAAATCATTCTGCGCTAGAAAGAACATTTGTATCACAAAGTACAAACTGCAATCAGTTTTTGTGTGAATTTCAAATAAAACCTTTATTTATCTGGGTTAAAGGTGTCACTGACATTAAAAAATGTCCTTTTTAAAACAGATTTGGCCAAAAACTGTAACAAATATAACATCACAGATCTATAAAGATGCTTAAGTAGCCAAAAAGGACTGGGTTGATTGTAATTTGGTCCAATAAAGAAAACAGGTTGTTCTTTATTTTATATATAACCCTTTGATTAAAGTGGACTCTTCACTAAAGTCTATTTACTAATATAAGAAAAGATATTAGACATAAATATACTGATGGCTGCCAGTGCCACTGCTAGTTATGGCATTCACAAGACTTTCAGAAAACTTGACCTTTGACCTTGACCTTGAAATTGAGGTCATTGAAATTCGAAATTGGCTGAGATTTTTAGTAGCTGTAAAGTAGTGTCAATTTCAAAATCCTACAGAGCTTCGTTCTCAAGTTATCGTATTCACAAACTCGGGTGTCCACGGTGCCTGCCCACCCAGCAGGGTGTTCAAAAACCCGCACACAGAAACATCAGACATCACCAGACCGAGGACACAGACAGACTGACAGACAGAATAACGATGAGCGTTTAGCACGAGGTTGAAAGTCGTCTCAGAAATAAGGGCGACAGATCAAAATGAGATGAAAAACAAAGGCGAGAAAGAAAGTGGAATAAAATTGGCCGATTCCACCCCAAAATAGCAACCATCTGTAACAGCGCTCCAGCTACGACTGTCGTGTAGCGCAGACAAAACTGATGTAGGATCCTGCTAACTTGTGATGGCAGCTCCCACACATGCGCACAGCGGGATCATCGGAGCTATTCCTGGCCAGTAAAGATAAATGTATGGCAACACACGACTAACACATACACAAATAGTAAATGCAATATGTGACTTCTCTTTAAATCCAACCTCTTTCTGTCAATTACAGATGCAAGTTAAATGCTTGACTCAGATGTGTAATAGCAGGCTGTGGTATCTGGGACTGTGAGAGTGAAGGAAGACAGAGAGAAAGGGGAATGAGGAAAGCAAATGAAGGAATGAAGGAATGAAGGAGGGGGAACAGAAATAACAGAGAAAGAGGCCTTAATGACAAAGTGAGTGTTAAAGTGTGAGGCAGGAGGCAGAATAAGGTTCCTAGGAGAAGCAGGTTTCTTGCTGACAAACTCTGGAAGTGCTGCTGTAGGCCTGCTCCAATGCCCAGAGTGGCTGTGTCAAGAAGATTATGACCCCCTTGTCGAGCAGGGTTAAGTACCCTCCTTGTGCGTGCCTCACGTAAAGAGGCATTTGGTTTTCTTTCAGAAGGAAGAAAAAGTTTTTTTCTCTTTTTGAACGTTCACTGTTTTGGAACTGGATGGAAACCAACACTGAGAGGAGGGGGGAAAGGGAGGAACGGATAAACACACAACCTGCTTTTGCCAAGCTGTCTGTACCCTCAAACCAATATTTGTTTGAGCCAACAACACTCTCGAACAATCAGAATGTTTTAGTGGCTCTTTTGGGGTTTTTCCTAGACTAATTGTGTCTTCATGTGCTCCTCGTCAATTTGTTTTCGCAGATTAGGAAACTGTACAATATGCGTTCCAATACCTAAACAAAAAATAAGCCAGATGGATGCAGTTGTTTCATTACTGCAGGCGAGCAGCGGAATATTTAGCAGCAGATTGAGGAAGGGAGACGGCAATATGTAGATGCTAGAAACGCAGAAATCCATATTAATCCAGACATCTTTACTGAGAAATCCATAGTCAGGCAAAAAAACCTTGAGCAAACAGTCAGCGGCTCCTAAGTATGTTTGAGGCAATCACTTTATATCCTGGTTCAGTTTCGCTTCCCCTAATTGTTTCAGACTACAATTTGGGGATAATTTGGCCAGAGGATTTAAAGGGTTTGGCAAAGCTATAGCAACCAGTTTTATCTTTAGAGACTGCACCAATCTGCATTTATGAAATCAAATGTTGACATGGGATTTCTGGAAAGCTGCATCTCAGTTTATAAGAATCACAGGAGAAATGAAGCTGTTTTATAAGCTGATATACCAAAGCAAAGGCAGAATTAAGACCAAGTCTACAACCTGCACTTATCTGAAGACAATAAATGAGTCATGTGAAAAAGAAAGCACACACTCCTTCAATTCTGTGGTTCTTATGTATCGATGACCTGATTCTCAGCATGGTCTAACATTTTTTAAATACAATGTCAGATGAACAGTAACACATGATGTACATCATGCCATTATTTTTTTAACAAAAACTTAAAAAAATACAGAAGCCGACCTGTCAGCAACTACGTACAGCCCATGATTCAGTAGCTTAGCAGCAACAACTTTAAGTAATTGTTTTTATATGACTTTTATCACTGTTGAGGAATTCTGGACCACTCCTCTTTACAGTGTTGCTACAGTTCACTGAGGTTGGTGGTCATTCATTTATGCACAGCTCTCTTTTAGTCCCACAATAGCATTTCAGTCAGTTCTGTTGCTCTTTTTCAACCATTCTGTTTTGCTGCTGTGCTTGGGATCATTGTCCTGTTGCATGACCCAAACCTTAGCTGTCCGAGAGATGGCCGCACATCTAGAATACTTTGGAGGAATACAGAAAAGTGATGGAGTCAGTGGCAGGTGCCTGAGTCCTGTGGCTGCAAAACAAGCCTAAATCATCACCCCTCTGCCGCCGTGCTTGGCAGTAGGTATGATATGTTTGTGCTCATGTGCTTTGTTTGATTTTGCTGCACATTATAGCCAAACCAGCTCCACTTTGCTTTCATGTGAAAGTCTCGTTCTTTCTTTAGATTAAACCTAAGATGTGCTCTCATGTTCTTTTTTTTTAGAGACAGGCTTTCTCCTGGCAATCTGTCCAAATGAGTCATACTCGTTCCATCTTTTTCTGATTGTACGCTCAGAAACTTTAACATTTAACATGCTAACTGAGGCCTGAGTCTGACATGGCACTCTTGGGTTTTTGCTGTTTCTCTGAGTTTCCTGCTGTGACCTTGGGGTGAATTTGCTGGGACCACTCCAGGGAAGACTGGCATCTGTTTGGAATGTTTTCCATTCATGAATAAGATTTCTCACTCCAGATGATGGACTTCAAATTGTTTGAAAGTGGCCTTATAATCCTCCCCATATTGATGAGCAGCAACAGTTGCTTCTCAAAGATCATTGCTAATGTCTTTTCTCCCCAGTATTGTATTTGATTACCTATAAAGACATAACCTTGAACATACCTTTTTTCACAAGTTCTATCATCAGACAGCAACAAGCATTTGGTTTAATCATGGGCTAAAACTTCCTTGTTGTGAGTACCTGTCATTGTTTCTGAATGTCAGAGAGCTACAGCTGCAGATGTAAAGGCCGATGGTTTTGACGCAAGTGTGATTTGTCAGTTGAAAAAAAATCAGCAACTTCTGGGCCAGTTCTCAAATAGCCACTGGAGGATCACTTCTTAAAGACCAGACTCCTTTGCTATGAGGGGTGGATTTTACTTGTTTACAGCCTGATTAAAATGCTGTTTGATCTCTATAATTATAGATTTAAAAAAAATATTTATACATGACCAAGACATTTCGATTTTTGCTAAATGTTTGGGATGCTGGTGCCTTTTGGACGATTTTTAATGGCATGAATCCAAAACTTTTGTGTAAATTTTTACTGAGAGAAAATTTATTTTTTAGTAGAAATCTATGTCTGTGGGTTATACTGACAAACCTTATGGACATTGCTTGCAAGCTAAACTTACTAGCATTATCTAATATTGTAGCATCCCAGTCCCTCGCGTACATAATCTCACTCCAGCTGTAAAAAATCAAGACGGCAATGTCCATAAAGCTAAAGACAAGACTGGGTTATGTCATGGTGGCTACAGCCATCTTTGATATACAGTCTTTGAAATATTCATATGTAGACATCTTTTTATTGCAATTATATCGAGTCCTCGTTGATTTTATGTTTTCAAAATCAACTTGTAAATGCTTTTGAATATCTTTTACTGTAACTTTGCCCAAAGAGCAAAAACTCAAGCCTTTATTGTGCATTTATTGTGAAAGAGCATTATTCTAATGCGAAGGAGCTTTTTCTTTCCATCAGTACTTCCTGTGTTTACCTTTCCTGTCTGTCTAAATAAGTGCATGTTAAATCTCCCCACACTTTCAGCCTTTTTGAGAGTGATTCATCACCAAGAAACTGAGAAAGTGGAGCAGAAGCTTGTTCTTCGAAACAGGAGAAATCTACCTGCACTGGGACTGAACTGGACTACTCTGTTGTTGAGGAATGACTACATTGGTGCCAGTATCTTATTTTATAGGCAACCACATGGCAAAATAAAACACTACAGAAAATATTCAGCTTACAGTTTGCATGTTGCTTTGGATAAAAGCATGTGCCGAATGTAAGCAAATAAGATCAAAGAAGATTATTTTATGCTTTTTCTTTTTGCCAGCAGTATCAGTGATTTGCAGTCGAGAACATTTTACACCAGACCTTTTTCCATGCAGACATTTCAACTCGTCACAGGTGGCAGGATCTCCGCTTAATGGAATTGAGCCATCATTAATACGCCTGTGCTTTCTCTGCTGTGACAAGTCAAAATGTCAGCTGTGAAATCTATCACAGTTTCCCCGAGAAGCAGAGAAGTTCTTGCAATGAGCATGACGGAATTACTGGAGCTGACTGGCGAAAAAGAAGATGAATAAAAATCACTCCACAGTAACCAGTCAAACCAGAGATTCGGGGTTGTATTTGTTCCAAACAAATGTAAATGACAGTCTATCGTTATACCTCCACCGACTCTTATCATTTGTAAACCTGAAATATCAACAACAATAGAAGCAGGTTGTAAACTGCATCGGATTGACGGCACAATTGATCTGCCCGCATGAGGCCGATCGTGAGTTTCAATGGGAATCAACAAGCACGGCTCTTTTCTTTTCACCAATCTCTCATTAACATATGTGTGCTGAGCATACACGTGCTCATGACGGCAAATTCACCCACGTACGCGGCGCAGCGAAGCGGATGCCTGACATGTAACTTTGCGATTAGCAGGAAGTGAGTGACACCTTTAGTCACGCAGAAAGACAACAAAGGAAGGGTGGATGTTGCAGAGGAGGGAGGGAGAGACAAATAAACGGCATGTCACTCAGGCTGACGCTGTATTGACAGCAGAGGTCACGGTGGGAGTTTGAGTCTCTGTTTCCAGCATAGAGGGCAAAGAAAGGGGGCTTCGGTGTCAAAGACAGGGCGTGCTGGGAGTTCACGTTACATGTTAACACGCAGATCAACACGCCTTTCTATTAACCAATCTGCTGTTCCTAATTAGTCACGAGCCTGGAGGTCCTCCCTTTGCACACGGGCTAGTTAGCGCACACATAGCCTCCCCACCACACCTCCTACACCCACACACATCACATATGATGTTGCCCCTGCCAACCTGCTGCTCTGTGTAACCTCTTGATTGGGCTCCCCCGAGGACTGAACACGCCCACTCTAACAGACGCACTTTGGCAGCAGCAGATGACTTTAGATATGTAGGGATTTAATCCACGCCCGGGGTGCTGCAGAGGTATTATAGACAACAAAGGCCTGATAAAGATGCCATTCTAGTCAATTTAGCTCCGGGGACACGATTAGTAACGACTCAGACCAGGTGAGACGCCCGAGGCTACGTCGCTATGACAATAATGAGAGAGGGAACAAGAGAAGAAGAAACAGAGTTTGAAGGAGAGTGAGAGTCTGTGGGAAAAAAGGGAGTGGTCACTTTGTAGGAAATTAAACACTTTTTAATTTCTTTTGGGAGATGAGAAGAGACCAGGTTTCTGGTGATTATGGTAAAGCACAGTAATAAAAGAGATTACATAAAGGGAGAAACCACTGATAACAACAGATCATTATTCAATTAAAGCAGGCGGGAAAAAGTAAACCAAAATTTCAAGCTGAGGCCTACGGAAGGGAAGGAAACAAGGGAGGAGGAGGAAGGAGAATGACTGGGGCAAAGGGAGGAGACAGCGACAGCTCTCTGTCGGGCACAGCAGGTTAATTTGCTCTTGTCACAACCAGGGTTTTCCCTCTAGCCCTCCTTATCTTGTTGTCCTCCTGGATGTTGGTGTCAAACCGAGAGGCTGTGCGGATCCCGCCTCGGCACTGTCACCTCGCCGGTTGCGGCGCTGAAGTGACAGAGTAGCAGCTTTACACTGTAATCCTGTAATTATGTCAATTAAAGGGCTGAAGAATGGAGAGGGCCAGGAATCCAAATTCTTCTTGTAATGCGGAGAAAGTACAGGTACACACAATTACACGACAAAAAGAACCGGTGAAGGCAAAACGGAGCAGTGCTGACAAAGTGGATGTAGGCTTAGTTAATTATGCTTTAATGAGTTCGGATGACTTAATTGGTTAAAGGAACCAATCAGTGTTGACTGCAACGCTGAGAGCAGCCAAAGAAAACACACAGAGAGAGAAAGAGAATAATGAAGAGGAGCTAAATGCAAATTCAGGATGAGTGTCATGCAAGAGGACTTAGGGAGCCTTAAAGTGTTGTACATTACCTCAAATAGGATTTACAGCAGCCATAGTGAGAGATTACACAATAACACAGAGTACACAGCCATGTACTAATCATGTATGTGTCAGATCCCAAGGAAGACCACTGTTTGTGACTTGTTTTATAATTTTAACAGAGTCACAAGAGAAGGTGAAATACTTTGGAGTGCTGACCAACAACTACAGCTGAGACTGAGGCTAATTCACTCTTTACTTCTAGTATTTTCTCTGAGGCTTGATAAGGAGAAAACCAGAAAAAAGTAAGCAAAACTCAAAAGGTTTCTATGGCGGCCCAATGACGAATATACACTCAAAAGACTGAAAATACGCACACGCAATAAATTTACCACAAGCAGTGTTACAGCAAAACAAAAAAGTGAAAGCACAAATATTGAACAGCTAACTCTGAATATATGCACTTATACCAGAAGTTTTTATAGCGCATGCTCACATGACCTAGAGCAACGGTCCCCAACCTTTTTTGAGCCAAGGACCAGTTAATGTGTCGCAGATAAATACAAAAAAATAAAACCAGTACCGCTACCAAAAAAAGGAAGATTTATTCATAACACATGGGAAAAGACCCAGGGAAACCGAGTTAACGAAAAAAAACCCCAACAATTAAAAAATAACGATAAAAACCCTGAAAACCATAAATTCTTGTGGCCCGGTACCAAACGACCCACGGACTGGCCCGGGGGTTGGGGACCGCTGACCTAGAATAAAGCTGGGCCCTGTAATTGTGCATGCTGGATCAGTAATATAATTTAATGGATGCTTGATATATGCACTATATAGTATTTTACATGTATTCAGTGTGGGTTTTTTATGTATATGTGAAAAGACTATAATTGGTCACAAACATAGGCATTTAAAAAAGTGGATGTAGCTTTCCAGTCAGAAATTTGAAGCCAATGTGGAAGTGCCTTGAAGATGAATTTTATCTGTAGGGCACCAGATGATGATAGCTGTGGTTCCAAAAATACTTCCAGTCCCATAGAAATCTATGGGAAAAGGCTCTTTCTCTGCTAACCTCTGTAAGCACATCGTTCATGATCTTGGTAACTCATTTTGAGTCACTTTTCACTTCTGCTCATAGAGTAGTTGGCTTTGTTTGGAGAAAATGCAGCGAATCGCAGCAACCTGCAGTGAGCAAAGCAATCGCACCGTGTACCTCTGCCATCAACCTCTGCCAACCATTTGCCAATCGGTCAGGGAATATATGTCTGATATATATCGTGGTCGCTGGATGGTCTCCGTCCTGCTGCATCACACGTACAATATGGCAGGCAAGTTATTGGCACCTGTTTAGAAATGATGTGATTATTGTTCATGTTACTTGAAAAATGCTGTTTTTGGAATTGTCACGTAACATATAGGTTTTGCACCTGTATGGCAACTAGTTTTGACTGGTGAGACAGCTCCAGTAATTCATCCATGTTATGACAGTCATCATTATTTTAGCTTGTGTGCAAAAGCCTGAACACAAGCTATATACCTACTAGAGGTCATTTAAGGACTTGCTATTCTTGTAATCCATCCATGCTGAGACCTTTTATTGCTACAAACCTGTCCTTTCCCTGCTAGGATGAGTCAAAACATTTAAACACATCAAGAAACATAAGAATCTTATGAGCTGTGGGCGATAGTATAGATATTAGTCATTACAAAACTGATTTATTGGATAAATAAAGTTGCCAGTGCCAGCTTTAGCGAGCCATTTGGCTTGGGTTTCCACATATTCAACCATGCTGATATTTTTTTAATTCGGTAAATGTGGACTATTTCCATGTTTCCATCTTTTATTGTAACCAGTTTAGTTCATTTGATTTAGGATAAAAATGCTTTGGAGCAAACAGAGCTGCAAAAAACCGTGCACATCAAACCTGTTCAGTGAGCACCAAATTCAGTGTTTACAGTTATCAGATTGCGAGTGAGTTAGCTTGTCTTTTCAGGAGCTAAATGAAGGTTGATGATTTCAGTGTGACGTACAAGACACGTTATCTCTGTGAAGGGGATGTATAATGTCACAGCTTACTTAAAAAGAAAGAATATGGCCTGCAGGAGCAACAAAAACTGTTTTATTTTCATGCTCTTATAATATCTTCCTTGCAGACTAGCTAGTCTCTGGTGAGCAGATATTCAGAGATCCCCTGGTTTTATTCAGAGCTGGAGGGCATATGAACCCTGCAGCTTCCCTGTCAGGACTTCTGGAGTAATGCATATATTCAGCAGAGCTGAGCAAGCTGCTCATCACGAGTAAGTAAATACTGCTTATTAAAGGCAGTGTACACATTCACATGTGTTTTCACTTATTCTGGCTGATTAGACCTCTGCTCAGGTTGAAGGTGGGAATCCTTGTAAGGTGGGTGTAATTTGTCCCCCCAAGGCTGGTGCGACAAAGCAAACAAGAGAGTGAACAAGATGTCAATCAAATACAGTCTTCACACTCCCACAAACCCCCAAGATGAGCTCCAATTATCCAAAAATAATGAAATCATATGTGTGGGTGTGCAGTGGTTTTGCAGGGAATTGCAATGAGACAAGAGTGTGGCAGCTTTGAGACGGCAAGAATTCAACTTTTGACACTACTGCGCTGAGTGAAAGAAAGCAATGTGACTGCTTCATTAATTGCTGCTTACATTAGTAACTGATTACATTTGCACATTATGTAATGTCCAAAACACTTTTACTAGGCTGCGTATTATTGTGCTAATCACAGACAATATAGTATGGACATAGCTTTCAAGTCTTTAATGTCCACGAGGGGGTTACCTGTGGCTGCAAAAACAAGTCTATGGAAAAGTGACTCAGTAAACACTTTCTTGATGAGTTCAGGGCTCTTTCTCTCATTTTCAGTAGTATTAAAAAAGCAAAAATGAAAAAGCATTGAGTCTATTTTGTGGCTGTTCTAAACCCCAGAAAGGAGGATTATCCAGAATATGCTCAGTGAGTGCAGTTTCACAGTTAGACCCACACCAAGCGACGGCAAAATGCCTCAAAAAAGGACTTCACTGAATCATGGTGGCCGGGTCCTTCTTTTATGATGTCAATGCAACTAACAAAGATACCAGAAACCAAACTCCTCATACTGAGTACAGATTCATGTTTATATTTAATATATTCTTTGGTTAATTTGTATTTATTAATATAACAATTAATGAGAATTGGAAAAAGACAAAAAAGTGAAAAATATATTTCTATAAAGTTTATGTTTTTTTACCTTTATATGTGTGCTACATTCATTTGACCTCAGTGTGGGAGTCTGCTGTGTTTTGCTCTCCTTAGTTTCCCTTAGTTACGCTGCAATGGGCCCGGACTGCTTCCCATGATGCACTGAGTGTTTCATTTCACCTCACAATTGTGTGTTTATACACCACTCTGAATTTAATCATTAGTTATTATTAATCTCTGTCTCTCTTCCACAACATGAATTTTGTCCTTATTCCCTCCCCACACCCCAGCCGGTCGCGGCAGATGGCCCCGCCCCTCCCTGAGCCTGGGTCTGCCGGAGGTTTCTTCCTGTTAAAAAGGAGTTTTTCCTTCCCACTGTCACCAAATGCTTGCTCATATTTTATTTTCCACATAAAATTGAATTGACCTGAACTGATTGGGCTGACCGTCCATATGGAGTGGACGAAGCCTCCAACTGCAGCTATATTTTAAATGAACATATTTACTTTTAGTATTTCCATGCACATTCTCTTTTTTGTCTGTTTGATTCATTTTTGACTTGCATCAAATTTCCCAAACCTTTGGAGGTTTGTTTGTTACTGTTTTGTGTTATGAGATGTTTATGGGTTTGGAGTGTTTTTTTGTTGCGTCTGTGTGTTGACTGGTGTGCATTTAGATGTGTAGTTATGGGTTTTGAGTTGTTTCTTCTAATATTCATTTTTTTCCCATTGCTATGTCTTTTTTAATCTTATTGAAGTAAGCGGGCAAATGTTTACGTGAAAGTTTTTGCACATAAACATGGGATTTGAAAAAAGTTCCACACTGAAATCCATAAAGGGAAATAAGCAAGGGCATTTTCAAACCTAGCAGCAGCTGATGCACCATCATGCCATCAGCAATGGTCCCCCAGGAGACGTCCCTCGCTGATGACATCATCTCTCAGCGTGGGAAGTTGATGGATCCCTCGCCATTTTGGTGCCTGTGGTTTTGATGAAGTGGTGAGCAGGTAGCTGAGGGGAGGATGACTGCCAAAAACACCCATAGTGCTTTGTCAACGTCAGAGAGGTGCACACAGGGTCCCGGTGCAGCCCAGACAGAGATAAAGAGCAGGGAGAATAGTGGAAGCAGTGTGTGTGTGTTTATGTGTGTGCATGTTTGCGCCATCATCAGATATATCAGGTTATCTCACTACAGCGCCATCTATTATATAGTGAAATATTTCGCCATGACTCACTAGACCAGTGGCTGGGATTTGAAGTCACACCGATTCCATCCAACCTTAAGTGAACTTTTAGCCTGAGAACCAGCGTAAGACAAAGAGTCATGGGGGGTTAGGGGGGAGTCAACAGAGGAGAGAAAAAAAGAGGGAGGATAGATGGAGTATGTTGAGCTCAACGTGAATTTGTACAGTCTCTGTTCCTCAAACGGCTTCGTCTCACTTAAGTCTCGAGCTACAAAGGGGCCAGCAGGGGGCCTCGCAGCCGGGAAGCTCGCCACGAGCTCATACAGTTAAAATGTAATTTAACTGCATGTGTAGAGCATATGGATACGTGTGTGTGTGTGTGCAAATGACAGGTTTATATACTGTAGATGAGACAAGGACACGAGGAGATGCGAGGCCTGCAGCCGTATTTCTGTCAAGGGCAAATCAGACCTGTCAGAAAGCATCAAGCGGCGCTGCCATGGCAACGACGTTAACACCCGCGAAGGTCACAAGATGGAGTGTGTGTTTCCCCCCTGCTGGGCGGCTGTCATGAGTGGAACACAGCTAAAGCCACGTACACACACACACGTTCAGTCTGTATTAACGACAAACTACCGGCAACAATACTGTTTTATCACCGACTGTTTTTTATGGTTTGAAGGAAAGCAGGCAGGATGTTGTTTTACAAAGGAAGACAGATGAGAGCAGTGATTCAGATAAAGTTGATTTCATTTTGTATTTGGGGAATATGAAGAGCTGGTTTTTGCAAACCATAAGAGATGCATCACTCTGAAAGGGTTCTATTTTTATTCAGTCTTGGGATAAGAATTACGGATTTGAAAACAGAGGACTGTCTACACACCGCAGTAAACACACACACAGGCGCTCACCACATCCTCGCACGTCCACACACATACAGACACACACACACTTCTCAGCAGGTTCACAGGCTCATTAGAGTTTTCCCAGCTGTCTGGAGAGGATCTGTGGGATGTCGCCATCACTTACCTCAACTACGCAGGGATCTAACACCATCAGCAACACACACCTGCAGCATCGTGAGCAAATGCGAGCTCAAAGCAATGTGTATTGTCTTATCCGCAGGGCCGGCTGCTGGTTAGATGATGAATGCGCCGCTGTGCCGTGTGTCCTCCCTTTGTTAATAAAGTGATAGAGGCACAGTGGCACCCTGCGCTCGCCACCTCCCTCCCCTTAGCTGCACCCAGGAAGCGGTCATAAATAAGTGCATAAAGCCCTCGGTGTCTTAAACGGGTCAGAGAGCTTTGTAATTTTTCCGTCATTACAAAGCAGGGGCTGATGCTGAGCCACCAGCTCCTCGAGACAGAGTCTTTCTGTAAAGCTGGTTCACTTAGAAGAAAACAACCTAATGAGTAATGGTGACCTGACACGGTGTGTGAAAAGATGATTGGTGCTGTACAAACTTCGCCCTCTGGGCCCTCGCAGTAAAAAGCTCTTAAATGATCACGGTAACACCCGGCTACCAGATGTAACTTTATGCCTTGAGGTAGGAAGTGTATTGTCAGCTCCGCCCTCCTCCTCATACTCAGTTGGCCAAGTTCGTACCCCAGCACCTGTCACTCATCTTGACGAGCTGTCGTCTTTAAAGCAGGATTTAGCCCGAGGCTGGAGGCTCAAGCTTCCGTGAAGCTGGCAACAGATGCTGAAGAAACAGGCTGTGTTTGAATGGCTGTCTACCAAAAACATTTCCATTCACAGTTCTGCTGTAACTTTTCTACCTCAGCGCGATGTTAACTGTCAGCCCACACTGATATGAAAAAAAGAAGAAGAAAAAACAGAAACGACAAGCAGAGTCGAGTATGCAACTCGGTCATCCTCCCATGTGCACTGATGCATGCATGCAGAGGGATACGTGCTAATGAAGCAAACTTTTCACTAGCTGCTACATATGATGGAGTTTTAAACTGCAGCTTCTGTAATTGTAGCGTGTTTAACTCGGCCTGTTTGATGGCATTTCATTGCTTTGCTGACTTAATTTTTCCAGATCAAGTTAGATTTTTTTACCATTTGGCTACAAGTGCACTCACAGGCTAAAATAGACCCACCAGTACTCAATATACAAATAGTAAAATGATTCTATTTTACCTCACACACAGAGCTGGTCAATCGGGTTTCTGAAATGATTTCCCAGCCTCCTCAGATGTGGTCCCAACTCTGTCAACAGGAGCTCAAACTGCTCCACTCACATCTCGAAACATGACCTAAAGAAGTTGTGAGCTTCACTACTGCTCTGGGATCAAACCATGAAATTCTCCCTGCTGCTGGCTTCGCGCCTTGAGGCGATTGTTGTTGTGATTTGGTGCTATATAAATAAAATTGAATTGAATTGAATCTTGGGAATTGGATGAACCCAGAATCTCGAGGCAGATGGCCCCGCCCCTCCCTGAGCCTGGTTCTGCCGGAGGTTTCTTCCTGTTAAAAGGGAGTTTTTCCTTCCCACTGTCGCCAAAGTGCTTGCTCATAGGGGGTCATATGATTGTTGGGTTTTTCTCTGTATGTATTATTGTAGAGTCTACCTTACAATACAAAGCACCTTGAGGTGACTGTTGTGATTTGGTGCCGTATAAATAAAATTGAATTGAACTTGGACTACAGATGAAACCTAGAAAAAACTGTAGAGCAGCACCTGAAGGTGGCTGTCAGAGTATCTCAAAGGAGGAAATGCAACAACCGGTGATGTTAATGAGTTCAAAGTAGTTTCATTTAAATATTAAAACAAATCTTATGTTTAAATTTATATTAGTTTGTCCCATTACTGTAGAAAATGAGAGGACTTTGTACACAAAGGTTTATAATTCTTAAACAGTTTTTGCAGTGTTTCTTTTGTTTGGTTAAAAAAAAAAACCTGAAAAAAATCTCAGTCATATCTTAATTGTTTGATTTAAAATCCACTGGTGTGTTGCTCAGAGGCAAAGTAAATTGTTGTGTAAGGTTCTATGACGTGTCAAACCACCCACGCATACTGTATTTTCTGTAACACACCAGGCGGTGTTTTTTCTTTTTGTTTCGTGCGTCCCATTCTGTTCTCTCAAATTTATTGTCAGTAAGCCGCAGAGCTTTTTAAACAAACCCTTTGATGAGGATCACTAGTACCTCAAAAATGAAAATACAAAAGTAGTGGCGGTTGATGGTCGGTTCAGCTAAACACCCTACTTCACAGTAAGTAGAGGTTAGAGCTTATTTAGGACAAGCTGAAGCAGTAAACAAGGGTGATGTAAAACAGAGCAGAAACACGAGGCTTTACGCAATGAGTAGCTTCACATGAACGATTATGCTTTTCTTTCTGTCTGTTTATATGAGGTGTCCAAAAAGCACCACAAGAGTGTTTTTCGAGCACGGTAAACTTACGGTGGTAACACAGGAATGAGCGTTATCAAAGACTTGTTTGCCAAGGACTCGCTTCATACATCGGCTGCAGCGCTTACTGGTATTAATAAGAAATGTCAACATATTTCTGTTTTCTACAGGTATTATACCACCAGTGTTGTCAGCATGCTGCTTTTCTTTTCAAGCTGCATCGTCAGTTATGATCTTTTATGGGTGCCACGCTGTGTGTGTGTGTGTGTGACACACTTTCATCATGGTGTAGTTTAACTGTATTCCCTGTTGAACAAAACAAACCTCTGCCTCAGGGGTTTCTCGTGTCTAAATATAGACCTCAGAGGATCATTCTGAAAGACTGCCGAGTTCCCAAGGTGGTGCTTCAGTTCACTCGTGTTTCACTGTAAATGTATTGTCTGCGAGCCAGCCTGGCCATGCATAAAAGGAAGAATTCAAGTAAAATACGTGGCATTTGAATATAAATTAAAGTCATTTTCACTTTTTCTTTTTATTTGCTGTCGCTGTAAACACTGATAAGGGGATTGGAGTTTTCTCGGTATTTAACAGGGAAAAGCCCTCGGGCATGAGGCGGTAATGAATCTGCTGTTTCTCTGGAAGCAGCAAAAGTGGTTTGTTTGGAATAAATTGCAAAACTGGGCACATAGCACCCGCCCTGGCTGGGCTCACAGAGAATCAGTACCTGCTACACAAGTGCACCAGCTGAAAATCAAGCATTGTTTGAACGGTGGAGACTTTGGTCTTCATGCGAGAGTGTTGAAACTCTGCTCCTCTATTCAAGGACTTATAAAAAGAAAGAAAAGCCCGAGTTTGAGAAAGGACTGAGTGAAAGTGGAGAAGGGTTGATAAGGGTTCAAAGTATATTACACATACTATTTAATAAGAGGCAGGGTGAAACTCATAAAAGTTCGAAAGGCTAAACAAGTAAATGCATTACGCTTAGCGCAAAAAATTTGGCATCACAGATATTGCGTTAAAAAAAATGCCAGTGCTTAAAGCACTTACCTGCTGGATCTAGTTTGGTCACTAAAGTTTAGATTTGGTAGAAGCTCTACAAGCTTGTTAGCTTAGCCTGCTAACTACGTTACCTGTGTATATTAGCATTACTAGCCAAAGCTTTTCAAATTGGTCATTCCAGAGTAATTTATGAAACGTGAAACAAACACAAATGGAAAAAGTGACTTTGCATTCGCAGGGGGATGATGAATATGAAAATCAAAAGAATTGGGATTTTTATTTAGTTTCACTGAGATGGGCTGACAGGGCAATAGTAGATGGGTTACACAGAGACATAGACGTGTTAGGGATGTGCCCAATTAGTTGACTAATCATTGCCATTGTCACTGGTTGGTACCAGATATACTAGTCATTTAATCTAATTGTTTTACATTTTAATTCATGCCTAATGCTGGTAAATTATTGTATGCTAATGTTATACAGTCATCTGCCACCAGGTGGAGCACTGTTGGTGTGAAACGCTGTAAATCTTGGCCCGATCTTTTTGTTAACACTATTATTGCTAGTTCTTCAAGATGGATGGGCTTTCACTAAGTGATGGGGTGAGAATTTCAGTTATTCGGGAGGGTCTCAGAGTGGGGCGGCAACTCCTCCACATCTAAAGAAGCCCAGCTATAGCGGGCGTCTTCTGGCTAACATGTTCTGACTTGGCATGTCCTACCAGGAGGAGACCCAGGGTAGACCTGGACCCACTGGAGAACATGCATCTATCAGCTGGCCTGGCCTCTACATAAGATAAGCTGCAGGAGGCTGGTGAGAGGGAGGTCTGAGTTTCCCTGCTTAGGTTGCTGCCTTCTGTGACCAATGTTCCCTCTAATTTTTCATGTGTCTGAGCGAACACACAAACTCCCTGAGCGGTCCTTTGGACCACTGGGAGCAACATCAGACGTGTGCACTGTGGTCACGCCAGCATCGAATCCATCCAAGTTACATGGTTTATTAAAATAATCAAATTACAGCATTTACATTTATGTTAGACTACTTTTTATTTAACTGCTTTAGCCCACTTACAATGAAAATTTAAAAAAATCTTGTTCATGGCCTGTGTAGTATGTTAACACTATTGGAAGTAAAATATATATATATATATATATTTTTTGTAAAGCTCTGACTTGTATTATGAGTCTGAGTCTGTGGTCTGGGAGAGAGTCCTGTAACTCTCTGTCTGCAAAATACAGTATATAAAGACCAATGTTGGGCAATTAATTATATAGTTACTTCTTCAAAAAAGTAACTGAGTTATGCCAACAACAAAGTTTTTTGCAGCTGTTTACCTAAAAATGCAGCCAAGGCGGTTTTTTAAATAAACATTTCAAACTATTTACAGAACAATCAGCTGTTCTGCATCAAATTTGATGCCAAACAAATTATTTGTGCCACTCCAAAAAATAATTTGTGTCCACTATGAGATAAAGGAGAACAACAGCCTGATACCTGCAGGCCTGACAACAGGAGATGTATCACTCCTGTAACACCTGTAACATTCAGCAGTCGCCTCATTGTTCTGACACACACAACAAAACTATTGACTACACTACACACTAACTACACAAGATTTGCGCTAAACATCGCAAATCTCTCACATCTCAAAACACCGCCGTCACTCCTAAAACTTCCCCCTTTCCTAAACAACTAAATGCCATGTTGCCATATCATTTTTTTGGTCGACATGGTACATTTTTCCACCAATAGGAAAGGGTGGAGGTTTTTTTGGTTTTGTTTTTGCTCACAGGTGGAGAGCGCTTTCGAGCGTTTTCCTTATAAATCGCCGTTTTTACCGTTTCTTCCCGCAGTAAATATAAACAACGATAGTATTCAGGAAAAACAAACATTGCACATATTTTTATCATGACTCTGGTTTTACGTGGCCTATCAACACAATTTAAAAACTGGTATAAAGTCCACACTTTTTCCGTAATTGTTCCGTCTGTCCTGCTCACATCTCCAATGGTTGTACACGTTGTCATTAACGTGGCTTCACTCCACATCAGCCACGCCACTTTGCTAGCTAAAACACCGGTGTCGGCACATAAGGACGCTGTCATAGCCTGTCAACGACGTTGATTAGCTGCGTATATACGAATGTGAATCGCATTATTGGCTGGACTATGGGATAAGGTGGCATCGTTCTAATCCCATACAGGAGCAGCCAGTCACTTACTGACTAACACTGCAGAACAGAATTTTTTTTTGTGCGCAACGCAGATTTTCTGTGTGCAGAGACCGTGCCAGCAGTGCGCAATTGCGCACATGCGTAGCTTAGAGGGAACATTGCCTGTGACCCAACTTAAGATAAGCATAAAAAAATAGATGGATGATTTATTTTCCTGTTATTTTAGATTTTAACTTTTATTGAAGTCGTTGTCATGAATTTTTGAAGAGCGTGCAACATTCATAATGGACAATTTTTCTTCTTCGTTGTCTGGAGTATTACATGCAATGCTGACGATGCACGATGCGATGAGCCACACAGCTCAGCGACGTGATTCATCATTGAACAAAGTGATTACTGCCTTTAAGTTTTTTGACATTAAATTGTCTCAAACTTAACTTGATATCTGAGTGTTTCTCAGTTTTAGACCAGTCAGTCGAATTGTTTTCCACATTTAGTTGACTAAGAAATTAGTCGTCAGGAACATCCCTGATACATATGCTGTGACCATTATAGTAAGATGTGGATTTCTTTGGACTGTGGGAGGAACATGCAGACTCCACTCTGAAGTTTTAACTAAGAATCTTCGTCCTTGCTGCTCTAAAACTACCACCCATCAGTTACACACAGAATCCTATCTGATTCAAATATATTCATCCACTAACGTAGGGGAGCTAAAGGCAATGTGGAAAAGAGGGACCGTGCAAAAAAGTTTAGGCACGTTAGATTTCCTGTATTCTTCCCTGATTTCAAACTCATGTGTTTCTCGGATTATGTGAGAAGATCAAAGAGGCTGAGACAAAGTAAATCCACAGAAAAACTCCAGCTTACCTTTGAGTTTCACAAGGAAATGAGTGGAAGTACTCAACGCCCTGTCCTTATTTTTGACACCTAAAACTTTAACACAGTACCATACACTGATTTTTTTTTCTTTAATTTTTAACATTTCTGATGAAAATGGAAACATTTAAAAAGCAGTGCCTGTATGTAGCCAAATGAACTATTACTACACTGACATGTTGCACACAGTTCAAGAAATCTCTGCACATCCATTGATCAGTTACTGAACTGACAGGTGTGATGCTGAGCGGACCGAGGAAGTTTGAGGTCGTTGGGATGAGTGATTGTCAGATTTTAAGCCGAGTGTGCCCCCTGTGGTCTAAGTCACCAACTAGATCCCAACACTAAAACTGATTTTGTGTTTTTTCCCCGGAAAAATCAATTTTGCTGGACTCCAGAAAACATAGTTAGGTCAGGTCACTGATGATTTCTTGGATGACTGAAGATTAACTATCCTGTATAAATGTAACCCCAAACCTAACTAACCCCTCACAATAAAGTAAACGTACTTTTGGAGAAACAAAGAAATTGACCTTTAAAAAAATATATGTGTCAATTAGAAGGATTATTTTATTTGGTCTCTGTTATTCACCAAAAGTTTGGGAGAACAATTGAATAAAAATAGAAATGACATGTTCTGTTTGCCTGGGATTTCAGTTATGGTTGGAGTTGTTACGATGATGTTGACATTTTAGACCTCACAGTGTTAAAACTGAGTCTTAAAAGTCTTGAAAAAGATATAAAAAACGTTCTATGGTCTTTAATGCTCACAAAGACAGCTGGACATGGACACATTTTTTGTTTAGCATTATCAGATTGTAATTATTTTTAGTGCTCATTTCTTTACCAAGTACCTGTCCTGTGGGTCGTGCTTTTGCAGACGTGTGTGCTAATTTATTACGTTATTCTTTTGATCTTTACTTGGCGTTATAAGTCCTGTGCCTGTGCTGGCGGCTGATTTTGAAATTGTCGCTATAAGAAATAACTGGAGTAACGCGCTCTGTTAACAGGCTAGTTTGATTCATTCGCATAACTTAGAAATGTCTCAGTAGAAAACTGTCAGGCTGCTATTTATAGTGTCCTTACATATTTAAGTGGAGGGTCATCAGCTGCTGTCAGTCCAGTGATGTCAGAGTAACAGTGACACTGGACTGAAGTGATTGGTGGGCAGACCAGCGCAAAACACCACAGAGGTGATCGTTTAGCACCGACATGTTGCCAGAACAAGAAGAAAAAAAATCACAGATTATCACTTCAGCACATGGTGCTGGAGGCCTGTGACACCCTTCAAGCCAGCTGATGGCTAAGCTTTTCTGGATCAAGGTTTCTTGTATCTGGTCCCTCATGCTCGCTTAGCATTCAAGGCTTTGGCCTGATCTCTCTACCGGGAGCAGGGGAAGATTTAGAGTAAGACACATCGCTCAAAGAGCGTGAAAACAAATACAAATGAAAGATGTAATGCCTCTCAGCAAGTATCAAGAGTTACCAACCTGTGCAAGCTTGTTTTTTTTCTTGTTTGGCTCCACTTTGTAACCTTTAGATTGCCCCCCTCCACCCACCCACCCACCTCTTTTTTTAAAACTCCTGTCACTTTCAACAGAAGTGCAATTTAGAAAAGCAGAAGCACCAGAAAAAAACAACAACCCCATAACAGCAAGGGAAGGAGAGCTTTTCAAAGCTGTGATGTTTGACCTAGAAAAAATGCCTACGAATCCTCTTTGAATTAGCGTTTGGAATTAGTGGCAGCAGCTCACGCTCTCACTTCAAAAACAAACGGATAACAGTCAGGTTTCGATTTCCAGGGTCAGGCCGCAGCTTTATTTGCTCGAGCTGCTACATCATTGTCTTTGGTATTTGGTACATTCTCATTAATGGCACTGGTGGATGTTTGAATAGCTATTTGATGTTTATCGGCTTTGATGATAGGAAACCGCTACCATCGTGGACCCTCAGGAGCGAGCGTGCACATTCACGTGCTGATTATGGCTTCATTCATCTACCATCGAATCCATGCTCAAAAGCACAAACACATAACCCCGAGCAGTTTGTTATTAGTGCAGCTTTAGGCAGGTATAGAGCTGCCTGTATAGGAGCCTGTGCTGCAAAGTGCTTTGAGAGACGCGCATAAACATACGCACACACATTCACAGTCACACTACGTTGTGACTGATAAAATGATCAAACAGCAGCAGAGTGCTGATTACAAGGAGTGATTCACCGTCAACAGATGTTGTGTGATCATAAACAAGAGGATTTTTGTCAGAGCCATGAATCAAACTGCCTGCCCTAATGCTGCAGTGTGCCGCACAGAGCCTCATCAAGGTGCTATTATTATTCCAGGCAAACTTGGATTTCAACTCTGAGGAGAGAACAAGTGGCTAAACTAAAGCTCGGGTTGAGTCACTCTGCCTCTTTGATCACAAGCAAGAGATTCAAAGTTTCTTCAGGAGCTCACAAGTCCAACACTCTTCTTCTGTCTTCATCACGCTGCTTTTGTCAACTTGTTCTGCTAAGACTCATATTAATATACAGCTCTATACTAAGTTTTTTTCTATGTTTTGTATCTCATATTTATCATTAGTGTTTATTATTATTTACGCATTATCTGCATTCTATTGTATTTACTGATGTGATATGGACAGGTGTTTATCAACAGCTTTTCTTGGCCCTACACTAAAAAAGTAATTCAGTAGTGTCTCATGTTTAGAAGAAATTATATATATTCTGTATTAACTAGAATACAAACATTAAACTGGTGTTTAAAACAGCCTCTCTGTGAGATAGTCATAATTCTTCAAGTTACTCGCTTGTGGGCTTGGTCAACCCACTGGTATTTTCTTCTGCAGTAATTTCTATTTGACAGTATGGCACATATGGAAAGCTGGAGAAAGCAGCAATACCTGGCACAAAACAGATCGCACATCCATGAGAGAAACTATGACATTCACAGAATCAGCAACGGCATGAATGGAGGAGCTGGAGTGGAAGGGGGTTGCAAAGTGGTTTGCAGAAATATCTAGCCCTACTTGAGATGTTGCAATTGGACGTCTAGCTTAGCAACTGAATTAAAAGCTGTGTCTCATTATTTTTGCTTATTTGCTAGACAGGTTGTTCAGATCTTTTAAAAAAAACTTGCTGTGGTTCTCCTGTGGTTTCAGGCTTTCTGAGTATCCTTCATCTCTCCATGTTGTCCCAGAGTGATGGCATTTCAGGACTCCTTGTTCTTCCATGTACGATGGTGTATGTCAGCGGTTCCCAACCCCCCGGGCCACAGACCGACACCAGTCCGTGAGTCGTTTGGTACCGGGCCGCGAGAGTTGAGGCTTGGGTGTGAAATTTATGGTCTTCAGGGTTTTTATCGATTTTTATGGTTAACTCGGTTTCCTGGGTCTTTTCCTGTGTGTTATGAATATATCTTCTTTTTCTTGGTACTGGTACTGGTTTTATTTTGTTGTATTTATCCGCGATACCTTAAAGGCCGGTCCGTGAAAATATTGTCGGGCATAAACCGGTCCGTGGTGTAAAAAAGGTTGGGGACCGCTGGTGTATGTTGTTGTTCTATGAAAAAAAAGAAAAAAACTGATGACAATGAGTGACGGATAAAAAACTCTACATTTTTGCACAGCAGCTCCATGCTTGGTGGCTTATTAAATGCACTGGGAAACTAAAGTTTATCCAAAGAGAACTGGGGTTTGTCTGCAAATTCTGGGTTTCTCCACTAGTGCTTTATGCAGTTATGCATTAATCCAGTTGTGTTTTTTTTTAAAAGATGTTCATCTATGCTGGCTCCCCTTAAGGAAATTTTGAACCTAGAGAATCCGGCTGTAGTTGACCTGTAAGATCCTTGGATGCTATATCCCAGAAAATAAGAGCTGTGCATTCGGCTGTGCGTGCAGAGCACATCCGACAGCTACTGGGGACCACCTCATTAAGGTGTTAATTGGGTTGGCTACCTGCACTGTCCCTCACTGCCCTGGGCAGTGTGTGCATATCTGTATGTGAAGATGTGTGCTCATGTTCATCTGTTAAGTTTTTGCACTGTTAAGATAAGATACGGGCTCTAGTCAGAAGCCCAAAGAAGGGTGATGGAGATGAAATCTGGGGAGTACTGTGGATCTCTTGGGGGCAAGGGGGAATCAAAAACAGACAGGGGGTTTGATGAGATGTTATTTGATTTGTGATTGATACAAGACCCTCTCTAATTGGTCTGTGCTGTGAGAAAGATGGCTCTCAGGCACAGCTGTCACTCGATCAGATGTGTGCTGATGTGTCCCCGCATCATCAATGACCTTTTTGAAAATGAAGGGCCCGTGGAACCGAAATCTGTCATGTTGAACAGAGTAAGAGACGACGTTGGGGTTGCAGAAATCAACTTACCAACCTGATTCCACTTGTCACAATTTATTGTCCTTGACAAATTGGTTCTTTATTAAAATGTGGCACAGAGGAATGCAGCCATTTGAGCCAGCACAATAATTATAAATATCCACTTTACATTTGCTTGCCTGTCTATGCTTGTACACATCATTACTGGCTCAGTAAGGGTGGGATCAATGCATCTGTATGTTGTGCTGTGGAACAAAAAGCTACACTTTGTTTCTTTGGAAAACACTAAAAGAATGGGATGTCTTATATAAGCTTCAGCATTACAACCTTTTTCTTTTTCTGATATGTTTAAGCTGAACTCAATAGTTAGGAATCAAAGCATCATTATTTTAATCAAGGTGTGCAAATTCATCATTTCTTCATTATACACAGAAATACTGGATCTGACTCGGTATGGGAGACATTAATTTAAAAAAAAAAAAGATTAAGATTGGGATTTAGTCACAAAACATTTGCCCCAGACACTGATCAGAACAATCTCGTGAAATATTTCTGAAAAAACACAAGAGTTTGCTGTCAAGTTAGCAGCCATGCTTACAGCCACAAAGGCACTTTAAGCTACATGCTAAGGGACACGTCACAGGTGACGTGGATGACACTGATTATCTCTACTATCTACACATGATAGTGAGTGGGAGGGTGAAAGTGAACATTTTGTCCTCAAAGTTGATATGTTAGAAGCAGGAAAAATGGGCAAAGATAAGGATTTGAGTGAGTTTGATGAGGGCCAAATTGCAATGGCTAGAGGTGTTGTGGGGTGTTCCCAGTTTGGAAGGAAGGAAGAGCAGTGAACCAGTGACAGGGTAGCTCAAACTGGACAAACAAGTCTGATCCATGGAGGCTCCACGCCACAACATACAGGACTGTTGCTAACATCCTAGTGCCAGATCCCACAGCACACCTTCAGGGGTCTGTCCATGCCACAACGTGTCATTTTACAGCAAAAGAAGGACCGACACAATATTAGGAAGCTGACCATGTTTTGCTTCATTGGTGTATATTTGTATGATTGCTAATTAGGGCCACTGAAATGTTCTATATTACCTTAACTATCACAGAGTGTGGTGTCACGAAAATGTCATGGTCCTAGCCTACATATTTTTTGCGTTCTAACACTGCGTTCTCCACTTGCCCACCCAATGCCAGAATGGATACCCTGTTTTCCTGAATTCCTGTTTCCATAAGGAATTTAACAGACACTTCCGGTTACATTCACCTGAGCATTCCAGCTGGTCAGTACGCTTGTAAAGGATAACACTTGCCTGTTACTCACCTGCCTGCCCACTCTTCACCAAATCTCTTTCTGCCATTTTGGAATTCCACCTGCCTGCCAGCTGCCACTCAAGATCACCCACTCAAGATACAAACAGGTAAGGTCTGAGAATAAAATTGCGAATATCACAGGAGTCTGTGAAACCCACCTTGGCAATCGTTTTATCTCCTCTCTGGCAGAAACTCTTGTTCCACTCCTGTATAGAAAACACCCACCAGCACGACTCACCTGTTCTTTGAACGCTCGTTACATTTTTACATTAAAACTGCTGTTAGCTTCTTATTTACAGCCTTTGGCAAATAATGACACAAAATCACTTCACGCATCAGTGGTATCCTGTTGATCGTGCTACAGGTCTGAAAGAAGGCAATCATAATCACTTGAAGGAGATTTTTTAAAATGATCCAATAATGTCAAACTAATAAAGTGGACATTTGATAGTATTTCAATATTTTAATTTAGAAAATCTCTCCTAAGTTTACTTAAAAGCCACACATTATTTCTTTACATCTTCTATGAATATGGAAAATAGGCGGAGTCGATTGAAACGTACAAACAGCCTGATTTTTAAAAGTAGTCTTCAGAATAGTTCTCCAGGCTTCTTGAAGGACATTCAAAGCTCCTCTTTGGATGTTTCTGCCTTTTGTTCTGTTGCACTGTGTCAATAATGTTTATGGGCTCAGGGGAGGTCAATCCATGACTGAAGCTTTACCATCTACAGATGGTTGTAGACACTGTAGACATCTCCTGACCCCTTTTGTATATATTTGCAATCATTTGAACCAACAATGTCCTCTTTGACAGCCACACATCCACTGACAGTATTTATAAGGAGATTTCAGCAAACAGTTGCTGATCAACTGAACAACCAGATTCTTCTCTCAGGTCCTGTCAGGTCTTTGCTGGATTTTTTTTTCTATTTCTTAAGGACATGACTTTCAAATACTGTTTAACTGTTTAATAGTCTTTTAGGTCTGCGGCTTCTTCTTTGGTCCTCTTGTTCAGTTTCGTGAAGTTAGAATACAACTTGGTGAAACTGGACAAGTGGAGGAGTATTACTTTATTCTCCCTCATTGGGGAAATTTAGTTGTTCAAGCAGCAAAGTGACAGATTCAAAAACAAATTAACAACATAAGGGAAAAAATACTGTACAGTTATTAAGTATTTAAGAATAGAAAAAAGATTAAAACAGAAAATTAAAACACTGCAGCAATAGAAACAACTATAATATAATTATAATATTAACAACTTATTGCATTTGTTGGGAGCAGTGATGGTTATAAAGTCTAAAATTTGCTGAGAGTAATGACCTGCGATAACACTCCTTTCTGCACCTAGGATGAGGCAGTCTGTCACTGAAGGAGCTCTCCAGTTCTGCAATAGCTTCATGCCTGGGGTGGGAGACATTGTCCAAGAGTGATGTTATTTTTACCAAAGTTATTCTGTCTCCGACCACCTGCACTGGCGTCCTGGGACAAAGCTGGCCTTCCTAATGAGCTCTTCCTCTCAGCTGTAGATAAACTGCTGTTCCAACAGACCCAAAGAGGATGGCTGACGTCACCACAGAGTTAAAAAAGGTCTTCAGGAGCGCCCGCTGCACTCCAAAAGATTTCAGTCTCCTCAGAGGGTAGACTCTGACCCTACCTGTAAAGAGCATTAGTGTTGTGACTCTAGTTCAGTTTATTGTTAGGGTGAAAACTCAGGTAGTTACAGTATAAGAGTTCACCTTCTCAGTGTCACCTGTGTTCACGTGTGCCGGTGTGGTGGGTCTGAGTTATCCTCACCTGTAACGAGGCCAACTATGGCAGAGTCATCAGAGAATTTTGTAGCCTGGGTAGTTGATGGAGAAGTCTGCAGTGTAGAGGCTGAACGGTGCCAGGACAGTTCCCTGCAGAGCCTCCATACTGCAGACCAGCCTGTGGGCGGCCAGTGACGTTGTCCAGTATCCACTGGGACAGGTGGTGGTCCACTCCTGACAGCTCCACCTGACCAGACCTGAAATTGTCTTCAGCCTCTTCCAAACCACACTGATGTTGTTCTGCTGTAGTTGGTCCTTCATCTTCTTCCTATAAATGTTTCTTCCATCCCTGAGCCTCCTTCTCAGTTCCTTCTGCACTGCTCTAATCTCCTCCTTATTCTTGATCTAGAGGCTGTCTTCTTCTCCTTGAGGAGAGCCTTGAGGAGATGAGCTTTATGCCTCCTTGGTGTTGGTCTACAATAAGTCCAGCGTTTTATTGTGTCTGGTGTGGCAGGTAACATATTGGGTGAAAGTGGGCAGAGTGGAGAACATGGAGATGATTGCATTTCATGGGGATGCTGTGTTTGGAGTCTGCTGGTAACAGTATGGATAACATTACAGGCTGTTGCTGCATTAGCAGAGGGGGGGGACATACATGTGTAAACTCCTGCGGTAGATAATACGGCCTCATGCTAACAGCTAGCAGCTCAATGTCCTTACTGCAAAGTGTCTCTGTGATAGTTAAATGCCCATCTGTCATTCACAAACACAGCCTAACCCCTTCCTCTCTCCTTGGTTCTGTCAGCCCAGAGTAGATAAAAACCATGCATGTTTATGTGTGTGTCCGAAGTTAGCTCAGTTAGTAACGTCTCAGAAAGAATCATTAAGCTGCTCTCTCTTTATTTTGTGTATTTAAGGATACACGTACCATAACGCCTTTATTGTATCCTTGACTAGCCCAAATATGCAGTCATGTATTTGTGCTGAAGCATTTTTTAATATTAGATATGGCTGTATTATATATTCAAGGGGGTTATTTTAGTATCCTATGTATGAATGCTAATGTTAGCTAAGGTGTTAGCTAGCTACTGTAGTTAGCTAAAGCGATTAAATGCTTTATTAATTGCAGCTTTCTAAATGAAACACATTCCACTGACATACAAGCTGTAGTACAAGCTACACACTGTCTCTTACTTAATCTTCAGCTTAAATATCAAAAGTATGAGACCTAAAACTGACATTAAGATATCTGGGTTACTGACTGCTATCAGTT
>NW_027051976.1:5000-41016 GCF_036321145.2 Pelmatolapia mariae
AACAACCGAACACACGGTTTTTCTTTTAAGGGAGTTTTAAGCCTTCGGGCTCTCTTTTAGTTGTTTGGGACCGAATTTACGGTATTTTATTTTAAGGGATTTTTAAGCCTTTGGGCTCTCTTTTAGTTGTTTGCAACCGAACTTACGGTGTTTTATTTTAAGGGATTTTTAAGCCTTTGGGCTCTCTTTTAGTTGTTTAAAAACAATTTTGTTTTATTTCATTTATATTTAAAATAAATAATTAAAACCCACTCGTCATGGCGGACGAGTGGCAAGTAGTCCGCTACGGAAGACGACGCCAGCGTCTCTTCCTTGAGAACCCTGACAGGGATCGGGGGTTCTCCCGTGGGATGGCCCGTGCACCTTCCTTCTACCCTCGTAGGAGGAATCAATTCCCCTACCCTAACCCTAACCCCCTAACCCTTTTCCTTAAAAAACTCAAGTTGGAGATTGATTCAAACTAAATTTGAAAGAACACACAGAAAACAAATTGGAGTTAAAAATCTTTATTGGAACCTGCAAAAAAACAAATACTTACCTGTTACCTGCAAAAAATGTAATACTTACCTGTTAAAAATTGAAAAAAGTAAAAAAAGATACTTACCTGAAAAAGAACAAAAACCTGTAACAGAAATACTTACCTGGTTAATTAAAAACAATTATGGAGGTAGAGGGATGTGAGGCTGCAGACCGTCGGGTGCGATGGCCCGTGCACGCTCTGTTCCTCCTGGAGTGCGTACGGGGACTCGATTGCTGTGACCCTGTCCACTCTGAGAGGGACAGGTTCTTTTTCTCACTCCTAACCAGCCAGCGCCTCGATCCGGTTGGTCTTTGGGTCTCACTCCTAGCTAAGCTAAATCTAGCATCTATGCCCTACCCAAATCATAACCCTAACCCTAACCAATTTGTTTATCTAAAATTAATTGAATCCTAATTGGAAATTAGCCCTATTTTGCCTACCCCCTGATCTAATCTGGCCCTAACAATTTTACAATTTTGGAAAGTCCCACTCCTACTTCATTTTTGGAAATTAAATCTTAAACCTTAACCCAATACTAGATCTGAAGCCCAAGTAATCCTAACCCGAAGCTGAAACCTAAAGCCTAACCCAAAGTCACATCGCCTTTCTAAATTGTTTACTCCCCAGGTAGGGTTGAGTCCTCCCCAAGCAGGGTTGAGAGTTATGGAAAAAGCCAAGTCGGCATGAATAGGAACCTAAAAATTGGAAGAGAAAGAGACAGATGTAGGCCAAAAGGAAGGGTAAAGGGCAGAGGTCAAGAGAAGGGAAGAAAAGGATGATGAAAAGGGAAAAGTCAAAGGGAAAAGAGGAAAAGACTGAAAATGAAAAGAGGAAGAAGAGAGGGAAAGATTAGAGCCAAAAAGTCTGGCAGAATTGGAAAAAAGCAAAAAGCTGAAAAGAATTTTAAAAGAAAGCCAACAAAAAGCCAAAGGAGGCGGGATCAGAGGAGAGAGTATAAATAGGAGGCTCAAACACAGAGCTCTTCAGTATGCCCTCGCCTGAAGAAGAAGCAACACCTTCGAAACGTCGCGACAAGGGCATACTCATTTAATTTTTTCTATTTTATGTTAGTTTGTTATTTTAGTTTGTTATTTTGGGGGATTTTATTTCATATTTTAATTCATGTTTTATTGATTTTCCTTAAAAAACTCAAGTTGGAGATTGATTCAAACTAAATTTGAAAGAACACACAGAAAACAAATTGGAGTTAAAAATCTTTATTGGAACCTGCAAAAAAACAAATACTTACCTGTTACCTGCAAAAAATGTAATACTTACCTGTTAAAAATTGAAAAAAGTAAAAAAAGATACTTACCTGAAAAAGAACAAAAACCTGTAACAGAAATACTTACCTGGTTAATTAAAAACAATTATGGAGGTAGAGGGATGTGAGGCTGCAGACCGTCGGGTGCGATGGCCCGTGCACGCTCTGTTCCTCCTGGAGTGCGTACGGGGACTCGATTGCTGTGACCCTGTCCACTCTGAGAGGGACAGGTTCTTTTTCTCACTCCTAACCAGCCAGCGCCTCGATCCGGTTGGTCTTTGGGTCTCACTCCTAGCTAAGCTAAATCTAGCATCTATGCCCTACCCAAATCATAACCCTAACCCTAACCAATTTGTTTATCTAAAATTAATTGAATCCTAATTGGAAATTAGCCCTATTTTGCCTACCCCCTGATCTAATCTGGCCCTAACAATTTTACAATTTTGGAAAGTCCCACTCCTACTTCATTTTTGGAAATTAAATCTTAAACCTTAACCCAATACTAGATCTGAAGCCCAAGTAATCCTAACCCTAGCTGAAACCTAAAGCCTAACCCAAAGTCACATCGCCTTTCTAAATTGTTTACTCCCCAGGTAGGGTTGAGTCCTCCCCAAGCAGGGTTGAGAGTTATGGAAAAAGCCAAGTCGGCATGAATAGGAACCTAAAAATTGGAAGAGAAAGAGACAGATGTAGGCCAAAAGGAAGGGTAAAGGGCAGAGGTCAAGAGAAGGGAAGAAAAGGATGATGAAAAGGGAAAAGTCAAAGGGAAAAGAGGAAAAGACTGAAAATGAAAAGAGGAAGAAGAGAGGGAAAGATTAGAGCCAAAAAGTCTGGCAGAATTGGAAAAAAGCAAAAAGCTGAAAAGAATTTTAAAAGAAAGCCAACAAAAAGCCAAAGGAGGCGGGATCAGAGGAGAGAGTATAAATAGGAGGCTCAAACACAGAGCTCTTCAGTATGCCCTCGCCTGAAGAAGAAGCAACACCTTCGAAACGTCGCGACAAGGGCATACTCATTTAATTTTTTCTATTTTATGTTAGTTTGTTATTTTAGTTTGTTATTTTGGGGGATTTTATTTCATATTTTAATTCATGTTTTATTGATTTTCCTTAAAAAACTCAAGTTGGAGATTGATTCAAACTAAATTTGAAAGAACACACAGAAAACAAATTGGAGTTAAAAATCTTTATTGGAACCTGCAAAAAAACAAATACTTACCTGTTACCTGCAAAAAATGTAATACTTACCTGTTAAAAATTGAAAAAAGTAAAAAAAGATACTTACCTGAAAAAGAACAAAAACCTGTAACAGAAATACTTACCTGGTTAATTAAAAACAATTATGGAGGTAGAGGGATGTGAGGCTGCAGACCGTCGGGTGCGATGGCCCGTGCACGCTCTGTTCCTCCTGGAGTGCGTACGGGGACTCGATTGCTGTGACCCTGTCCACTCTGAGAGGGACAGGTTCTTTTTCTCACTCCTAACCCCTAACCCTAACCCTAACCCTAACCCTGTAAAAAAAGAAAATACTTACCTGTAAAAATTAAAATAATACTTACCTGAAAAAACCTGTAAAAGAAATACTTACCTGGAAAATTTAAAAGAACAATTATGGAGGTAGAGGGATGTGAGGCTGCAGACCATCAGGGGTCGATGGCCCGTGCACGCTCTGTTCCTCCTCCGGGAGGGACAGGTTCTTCACCTCACTCCTAACCAGCCAGCGCCTCACTCCGGTTGGTCTTTGGGTCTCACTCCTAGCTAAGCTAAATCTAGCATCTATGCCCTACCCAAATTATAACCCTAACCATAACCAATTTGTTTATCTAAATTTAATCTAACCCTAATTGGAATTTAGCCCTATTTGGTCTACCCCCTGATCTAATCTGGCCCTAAAAATTTATTATTTTGGAAAGTCCCACTTCCACTTTATTTTTGGAAATTAAATCTTAAACCTCAGCCCAGTACTGGATCTGAAGCCCAAGTAATCCTAACCCGAAGCTGAAACCTAAAGCCTAACCCAAAGTCACATCGCCTTTCTAAATTGTTTACTCCCCAAGTAGGGTTGAGTCCTCCCCAAGCAGGGTCGAGAGTTTTATAGAAAGCCAAGTCGGCATTCATAGTAGCCTAAAATTGGAAGAGAAAGAGGACAGATGTAGGCCAAAAGGAAGGGTAAAGGGCAGAGGTCAAGAGAAGGGAAGAAAAGGATGATGAAAAGGGAAAAGTCAAAGGGGAAAGAGGAAAAGACTGAAAATGAAGAGAGAAAGAAGAAAGGGAAAGATTAGAGCCAAAAAGTCTGGCAGAATTGAAAAAAGCTGAAAAGAATTTTCAAACAAAGCCAAAGAAAGCCAAAGGAGGCGGGATCAGAGGACAGAGTATAAATAGGAGCTTCAAACACAGAGCTCTTCAGTATGCCCTCGCCTGAGGAAGGAGCAACATCTCCGAAACGTCGCGACAAGGGCATACTCATTTAATTTTTTCTACTTTATGTTAGTTTGTTATTTTAGTTTGTTATTTTGGGGGATTTTATTTCACATTTTAATTCATGTTTTATTGATTTTCATTAAAAACTCAAATTGGAGATAAATTTTAACTAAATTTGAACAGAAAACACAGAAAGCAAATTGGAATTAAAAATCTTTATTGGAAACAAGCCAAAGTCACGGACACGAAATATGAAAACCTGTAAAAAAAGAAAATACTTACCTGTAAAAATTAAAATAATACTTACCTGAAAAAACCTGTAAAAGAAATACTTACCTGGAAAATTTAAAAGAACAATTATGGAGGTAGAGGGATGTGAGGCTGCAGACCATCAGGGGTCGATGGCCCGTGCACGCTCTGTTCCTCCTCCGGGAGGGACAGGTTCTTCACCTCACTCCTAACCAGCCAGCGCCTCACTCCGGTTGGTCTTTGGGTCTCACTCCTAGCTAAGCTAAATCTAGCATCTATGCCCTACCCAAATTATAACCCTAACCATAACCAATTTGTTTATCTAAATTTAATCTAACCCTAATTGGAATTTAGCCCTATTTGGTCTACCCCCTGATCTAATCTGGCCCTAAAAATTTATTATTTTGGAAAGTCCCACTTCCACTTTATTTTTGGAAATTAAATCTTAAACCTCAGCCCAGTACTGGATCTGAAGCCCAAGTAATCCTAACCCGAAGCTGAAACCTAAAGCCTAACCCAAAGTCACATCGCCTTTCTAAATTGTTTACTCCCCAAGTAGGGTTGAGTCCTCCCCAAGCAGGGTCGAGAGTTTTATAGAAAGCCAAGTCGGCATTCATAGTAGCCTAAAATTGGAAGAGAAAGAGGACAGATGTAGGCCAAAAGGAAGGGTAAAGGGCAGAGGTCAAGAGAAGGGAAGAAAAGGATGATGAAAAGGGAAAAGTCAAAGGGGAAAGAGGAAAAGACTGAAAATGAAGAGAGAAAGAAGAAAGGGAAAGATTAGAGCCAAAAAGTCTGGCAGAATTGAAAAAAGCTGAAAAGAATTTTCAAACAAAGCCAAAGAAAGCCAAAGGAGGCGGGATCAGAGGACAGAGTATAAATAGGAGCTTCAAACACAGAGCTCTTCAGTATGCCCTCGCCTGAGGAAGGAGCAACATCTCCGAAACGTCGCGACAAGGGCATACTCATTTAATTTTTTCTACTTTATGTTAGTTTGTTATTTTAGTTTGTTATTTTGGGGGATTTTATTTCACATTTTAATTCATGTTTTATTGATTTTCATTAAAAACTCAAATTGGAGATAAATTTTAACTAAATTTGAACAGAAAACACAGAAAGCAAATTGGAATTAAAAATCTTTATTGGAAACAAGCCAAAGTCACGGACACGAAATATGAAAACCTGTAAAAAAAGAAAATACTTACCTGTAAAAATTAAAATAATACTTACCTGAAAAAACCTGTAAAAGAAATACTTACCTGGAAAATTTAAAAGAACAATTATGGAGGTAGAGGGATGTGAGGCTGCAGACCATCAGGGGTCGATGGCCCGTGCACGCTCTGTTCCTCCTCCGGGAGGGACAGGTTCTTCACCTCACTCCTAACCAGCCAGCGCCTCACTCCGGTTGGTCTTTGGGTCTCACTCCTAGCTAAGCTAAATCTAGCATCTATGCCCTACCCAAATTATAACCCTAACCATAACCAATTTGTTTATCTAAATTTAATCTAACCCTAATTGGAATTTAGCCCTATTTGGTCTACCCCCTGATCTAATCTGGCCCTAAAAATTTATTATTTTGGAAAGTCCCACTTCCACTTTATTTTTGGAAATTAAATCTTAAACCTCAGCCCAGTACTGGATCTGAAGCCCAAGTAATCCTAACCCGAAGCTGAAACCTAAAGCCTAACCCAAAGTCACATCGCCTTTCTAAATTGTTTACTCCCCAAGTAGGGTTGAGTCCTCCCCAAGCAGGGTCGAGAGTTTTATAGAAAGCCAAGTCGGCATTCATAGTAGCCTAAAATTGGAAGAGAAAGAGGACAGATGTAGGCCAAAAGGAAGGGTAAAGGGCAGAGGTCAAGAGAAGGGAAGAAAAGGATGATGAAAAGGGAAAAGTCAAAGGGGAAAGAGGAAAAGACTGAAAATGAAGAGAGAAAGAAGAAAGGGAAAGATTAGAGCCAAAAAGTCTGGCAGAATTGAAAAAAGCTGAAAAGAATTTTCAAACAAAGCCAAAGAAAGCCAAAGGAGGCGGGATCAGAGGACAGAGTATAAATAGGAGCTTCAAACACAGAGCTCTTCAGTATGCCCTCGCCTGAGGAAGGAGCAACATCTCCGAAACGTCGCGACAAGGGCATACTCATTTAATTTTTTCTACTTTATGTTAGTTTGTTATTTTAGTTTGTTATTTTGGGGGATTTTATTTCACATTTTAATTCATGTTTTATTGATTTTCATTAAAAACTCAAATTGGAGATAAATTTTAACTAAATTTGAACAGAAAACACAGAAAGCAAATTGGAATTAAAAATCTTTATTGGAAACAAGCCAAAGTCACGGACACGAAATATGAAAACCTGTAAAAAAAGAAAATACTTACCTGTAAAAATTAAAATAATACTTACCTGAAAAAACCTGTAAAAGAAATACTTACCTGGAAAATTTAAAAGAACAATTATGGAGGTAGAGGGATGTGAGGCTGCAGACCATCAGGGGTCGATGGCCCGTGCACGCTCTGTTCCTCCTCCGGGAGGGACAGGTTCTTCACCTCACTCCTAACCAGCCAGCGCCTCACTCCGGTTGGTCTTTGGGTCTCACTCCTAGCTAAGCTAAATCTAGCATCTATGCCCTACCCAAATTATAACCCTAACCATAACCAATTTGTTTATCTAAATTTAATCTAACCCTAATTGGAATTTAGCCCTATTTGGTCTACCCCCTGATCTAATCTGGCCCTAAAAATTTATTATTTTGGAAAGTCCCACTTCCACTTTATTTTTGGAAATTAAATCTTAAACCTCAGCCCAGTACTGGATCTGAAGCCCAAGTAATCCTAACCCGAAGCTGAAACCTAAAGCCTAACCCAAAGTCACATCGCCTTTCTAAATTGTTTACTCCCCAAGTAGGGTTGAGTCCTCCCCAAGCAGGGTCGAGAGTTTTATAGAAAGCCAAGTCGGCATTCATAGTAGCCTAAAATTGGAAGAGAAAGAGGACAGATGTAGGCCAAAAGGAAGGGTAAAGGGCAGAGGTCAAGAGAAGGGAAGAAAAGGATGATGAAAAGGGAAAAGTCAAAGGGGAAAGAGGAAAAGACTGAAAATGAAGAGAGAAAGAAGAAAGGGAAAGATTAGAGCCAAAAAGTCTGGCAGAATTGAAAAAAGCTGAAAAGAATTTTCAAACAAAGCCAAAGAAAGCCAAAGGAGGCGGGATCAGAGGACAGAGTATAAATAGGAGCTTCAAACACAGAGCTCTTCAGTATGCCCTCGCCTGAGGAAGGAGCAACATCTCCGAAACGTCGCGACAAGGGCATACTCATTTAATTTTTTCTACTTTATGTTAGTTTGTTATTTTAGTTTGTTATTTTGGGGGATTTTATTTCACATTTTAATTCATGTTTTATTGATTTTCATTAAAAACTCAAATTGGAGATAAATTTTAACTAAATTTGAACAGAAAACACAGAAAGCAAATTGGAATTAAAAATCTTTATTGGAAACAAGCCAAAGTCACGGACACGAAATATGAAAACCTGTAAAAAAAGAAAATACTTACCTGTAAAAATTAAAATAATACTTACCTGAAAAAACCTGTAAAAGAAATACTTACCTGGAAAATTTAAAAGAACAATTATGGAGGTAGAGGGATGTGAGGCTGCAGACCATCAGGGGTCGATGGCCCGTGCACGCTCTGTTCCTCCTCCGGGAGGGACAGGTTCTTCACCTCACTCCTAACCAGCCAGCGCCTCACTCCGGTTGGTCTTTGGGTCTCACTCCTAGCTAAGCTAAATCTAGCATCTATGCCCTACCCAAATTATAACCCTAACCATAACCAATTTGTTTATCTAAATTTAATCTAACCCTAATTGGAATTTAGCCCTATTTGGTCTACCCCCTGATCTAATCTGGCCCTAAAAATTTATTATTTTGGAAAGTCCCACTTCCACTTTATTTTTGGAAATTAAATCTTAAACCTCAGCCCAGTACTGGATCTGAAGCCCAAGTAATCCTAACCCGAAGCTGAAACCTAAAGCCTAACCCAAAGTCACATCGCCTTTCTAAATTGTTTACTCCCCAAGTAGGGTTGAGTCCTCCCCAAGCAGGGTCGAGAGTTTTATAGAAAGCCAAGTCGGCATTCATAGTAGCCTAAAATTGGAAGAGAAAGAGGACAGATGTAGGCCAAAAGGAAGGGTAAAGGGCAGAGGTCAAGAGAAGGGAAGAAAAGGATGATGAAAAGGGAAAAGTCAAAGGGGAAAGAGGAAAAGACTGAAAATGAAGAGAGAAAGAAGAAAGGGAAAGATTAGAGCCAAAAAGTCTGGCAGAATTGAAAAAAGCTGAAAAGAATTTTCAAACAAAGCCAAAGAAAGCCAAAGGAGGCGGGATCAGAGGACAGAGTATAAATAGGAGCTTCAAACACAGAGCTCTTCAGTATGCCCTCGCCTGAGGAAGGAGCAACATCTCCGAAACGTCGCGACAAGGGCATACTCATTTAATTTTTTCTACTTTATGTTAGTTTGTTATTTTAGTTTGTTATTTTGGGGGATTTTATTTCACATTTTAATTCATGTTTTATTGATTTTCATTAAAAACTCAAATTGGAGATAAATTTTAACTAAATTTGAACAGAAAACACAGAAAGCAAATTGGAATTAAAAATCTTTATTGGAAACAAGCCAAAGTCACGGACACGAAATATGAAAACCTGTAAAAAAAGAAAATACTTACCTGTAAAAATTAAAATAATACTTACCTGAAAAAACCTGTAAAAGAAATACTTACCTGGAAAATTTAAAAGAACAATTATGGAGGTAGAGGGATGTGAGGCTGCAGACCATCAGGGGTCGATGGCCCGTGCACGCTCTGTTCCTCCTCCGGGAGGGACAGGTTCTTCACCTCACTCCTAACCAGCCAGCGCCTCACTCCGGTTGGTCTTTGGGTCTCACTCCTAGCTAAGCTAAATCTAGCATCTATGCCCTACCCAAATTATAACCCTAACCATAACCAATTTGTTTATCTAAATTTAATCTAACCCTAATTGGAATTTAGCCCTATTTGGTCTACCCCCTGATCTAATCTGGCCCTAAAAATTTATTATTTTGGAAAGTCCCACTTCCACTTTATTTTTGGAAATTAAATCTTAAACCTCAGCCCAGTACTGGATCTGAAGCCCAAGTAATCCTAACCCGAAGCTGAAACCTAAAGCCTAACCCAAAGTCACATCGCCTTTCTAAATTGTTTACTCCCCAAGTAGGGTTGAGTCCTCCCCAAGCAGGGTCGAGAGTTTTATAGAAAGCCAAGTCGGCATTCATAGTAGCCTAAAATTGGAAGAGAAAGAGGACAGATGTAGGCCAAAAGGAAGGGTAAAGGGCAGAGGTCAAGAGAAGGGAAGAAAAGGATGATGAAAAGGGAAAAGTCAAAGGGGAAAGAGGAAAAGACTGAAAATGAAGAGAGAAAGAAGAAAGGGAAAGATTAGAGCCAAAAAGTCTGGCAGAATTGAAAAAAGCTGAAAAGAATTTTCAAACAAAGCCAAAGAAAGCCAAAGGAGGCGGGATCAGAGGACAGAGTATAAATAGGAGCTTCAAACACAGAGCTCTTCAGTATGCCCTCGCCTGAGGAAGGAGCAACATCTCCGAAACGTCGCGACAAGGGCATACTCATTTAATTTTTTCTACTTTATGTTAGTTTGTTATTTTAGTTTGTTATTTTGGGGGATTTTATTTCACATTTTAATTCATGTTTTATTGATTTTCATTAAAAACTCAAATTGGAGATAAATTTTAACTAAATTTGAACAGAAAACACAGAAAGCAAATTGGAATTAAAAATCTTTATTGGAAACAAGCCAAAGTCACGGACACGAAATATGAAAACCTGTAAAAAAAGAAAATACTTACCTGTAAAAATTAAAATAATACTTACCTGAAAAAACCTGTAAAAGAAATACTTACCTGGAAAATTTAAAAGAACAATTATGGAGGTAGAGGGATGTGAGGCTGCAGACCATCAGGGGTCGATGGCCCGTGCACGCTCTGTTCCTCCTCCGGGAGGGACAGGTTCTTCACCTCACTCCTAACCAGCCAGCGCCTCACTCCGGTTGGTCTTTGGGTCTCACTCCTAGCTAAGCTAAATCTAGCATCTATGCCCTACCCAAATTATAACCCTAACCATAACCAATTTGTTTATCTAAATTTAATCTAACCCTAATTGGAATTTAGCCCTATTTGGTCTACCCCCTGATCTAATCTGGCCCTAAAAATTTATTATTTTGGAAAGTCCCACTTCCACTTTATTTTTGGAAATTAAATCTTAAACCTCAGCCCAGTACTGGATCTGAAGCCCAAGTAATCCTAACCCGAAGCTGAAACCTAAAGCCTAACCCAAAGTCACATCGCCTTTCTAAATTGTTTACTCCCCAAGTAGGGTTGAGTCCTCCCCAAGCAGGGTCGAGAGTTTTATAGAAAGCCAAGTCGGCATTCATAGTAGCCTAAAATTGGAAGAGAAAGAGGACAGATGTAGGCCAAAAGGAAGGGTAAAGGGCAGAGGTCAAGAGAAGGGAAGAAAAGGATGATGAAAAGGGAAAAGTCAAAGGGGAAAGAGGAAAAGACTGAAAATGAAGAGAGAAAGAAGAAAGGGAAAGATTAGAGCCAAAAAGTCTGGCAGAATTGAAAAAAGCTGAAAAGAATTTTCAAACAAAGCCAAAGAAAGCCAAAGGAGGCGGGATCAGAGGACAGAGTATAAATAGGAGCTTCAAACACAGAGCTCTTCAGTATGCCCTCGCCTGAGGAAGGAGCAACATCTCCGAAACGTCGCGACAAGGGCATACTCATTTAATTTTTTCTACTTTATGTTAGTTTGTTATTTTAGTTTGTTATTTTGGGGGATTTTATTTCACATTTTAATTCATGTTTTATTGATTTTCATTAAAAACTCAAATTGGAGATAAATTTTAACTAAATTTGAACAGAAAACACAGAAAGCAAATTGGAATTAAAAATCTTTATTGGAAACAAGCCAAAGTCACGGACACGAAATATGAAAACCTGTAAAAAAAGAAAATACTTACCTGTAAAAATTAAAATAATACTTACCTGAAAAAACCTGTAAAAGAAATACTTACCTGGAAAATTTAAAAGAACAATTATGGAGGTAGAGGGATGTGAGGCTGCAGACCATCAGGGGTCGATGGCCCGTGCACGCTCTGTTCCTCCTCCGGGAGGGACAGGTTCTTCACCTCACTCCTAACCAGCCAGCGCCTCACTCCGGTTGGTCTTTGGGTCTCACTCCTAGCTAAGCTAAATCTAGCATCTATGCCCTACCCAAATTATAACCCTAACCATAACCAATTTGTTTATCTAAATTTAATCTAACCCTAATTGGAATTTAGCCCTATTTGGTCTACCCCCTGATCTAATCTGGCCCTAAAAATTTATTATTTTGGAAAGTCCCACTTCCACTTTATTTTTGGAAATTAAATCTTAAACCTCAGCCCAGTACTGGATCTGAAGCCCAAGTAATCCTAACCCGAAGCTGAAACCTAAAGCCTAACCCAAAGTCACATCGCCTTTCTAAATTGTTTACTCCCCAAGTAGGGTTGAGTCCTCCCCAAGCAGGGTCGAGAGTTTTATAGAAAGCCAAGTCGGCATTCATAGTAGCCTAAAATTGGAAGAGAAAGAGGACAGATGTAGGCCAAAAGGAAGGGTAAAGGGCAGAGGTCAAGAGAAGGGAAGAAAAGGATGATGAAAAGGGAAAAGTCAAAGGGGAAAGAGGAAAAGACTGAAAATGAAGAGAGAAAGAAGAAAGGGAAAGATTAGAGCCAAAAAGTCTGGCAGAATTGAAAAAAGCTGAAAAGAATTTTCAAACAAAGCCAAAGAAAGCCAAAGGAGGCGGGATCAGAGGACAGAGTATAAATAGGAGCTTCAAACACAGAGCTCTTCAGTATGCCCTCGCCTGAGGAAGGAGCAACATCTCCGAAACGTCGCGACAAGGGCATACTCATTTAATTTTTTCTACTTTATGTTAGTTTGTTATTTTAGTTTGTTATTTTGGGGGATTTTATTTCACATTTTAATTCATGTTTTATTGATTTTCATTAAAAACTCAAATTGGAGATAAATTTTAACTAAATTTGAACAGAAAACACAGAAAGCAAATTGGAATTAAAAATCTTTATTGGAAACAAGCCAAAGTCACGGACACGAAATATGAAAACCTGTAAAAAAAGAAAATACTTACCTGTAAAAATTAAAATAATACTTACCTGAAAAAACCTGTAAAAGAAATACTTACCTGGAAAATTTAAAAGAACAATTATGGAGGTAGAGGGATGTGAGGCTGCAGACCATCAGGGGTCGATGGCCCGTGCACGCTCTGTTCCTCCTCCGGGAGGGACAGGTTCTTCACCTCACTCCTAACCAGCCAGCGCCTCACTCCGGTTGGTCTTTGGGTCTCACTCCTAGCTAAGCTAAATCTAGCATCTATGCCCTACCCAAATTATAACCCTAACCATAACCAATTTGTTTATCTAAATTTAATCTAACCCTAATTGGAATTTAGCCCTATTTGGTCTACCCCCTGATCTAATCTGGCCCTAAAAATTTATTATTTTGGAAAGTCCCACTTCCACTTTATTTTTGGAAATTAAATCTTAAACCTCAGCCCAGTACTGGATCTGAAGCCCAAGTAATCCTAACCCGAAGCTGAAACCTAAAGCCTAACCCAAAGTCACATCGCCTTTCTAAATTGTTTACTCCCCAAGTAGGGTTGAGTCCTCCCCAAGCAGGGTCGAGAGTTTTATAGAAAGCCAAGTCGGCATTCATAGTAGCCTAAAATTGGAAGAGAAAGAGGACAGATGTAGGCCAAAAGGAAGGGTAAAGGGCAGAGGTCAAGAGAAGGGAAGAAAAGGATGATGAAAAGGGAAAAGTCAAAGGGGAAAGAGGAAAAGACTGAAAATGAAGAGAGAAAGAAGAAAGGGAAAGATTAGAGCCAAAAAGTCTGGCAGAATTGAAAAAAGCTGAAAAGAATTTTCAAACAAAGCCAAAGAAAGCCAAAGGAGGCGGGATCAGAGGACAGAGTATAAATAGGAGCTTCAAACACAGAGCTCTTCAGTATGCCCTCGCCTGAGGAAGGAGCAACATCTCCGAAACGTCGCGACAAGGGCATACTCATTTAATTTTTTCTACTTTATGTTAGTTTGTTATTTTAGTTTGTTATTTTGGGGGATTTTATTTCACATTTTAATTCATGTTTTATTGATTTTCATTAAAAACTCAAATTGGAGATAAATTTTAACTAAATTTGAACAGAAAACACAGAAAGCAAATTGGAATTAAAAATCTTTATTGGAAACAAGCCAAAGTCACGGACACGAAATATGAAAACCTGTAAAAAAAGAAAATACTTACCTGTAAAAATTAAAATAATACTTACCTGAAAAAACCTGTAAAAGAAATACTTACCTGGAAAATTTAAAAGAACAATTATGGAGGTAGAGGGATGTGAGGCTGCAGACCATCAGGGGTCGATGGCCCGTGCACGCTCTGTTCCTCCTCCGGGAGGGACAGGTTCTTCACCTCACTCCTAACCAGCCAGCGCCTCACTCCGGTTGGTCTTTGGGTCTCACTCCTAGCTAAGCTAAATCTAGCATCTATGCCCTACCCAAATTATAACCCTAACCATAACCAATTTGTTTATCTAAATTTAATCTAACCCTAATTGGAATTTAGCCCTATTTGGTCTACCCCCTGATCTAATCTGGCCCTAAAAATTTATTATTTTGGAAAGTCCCACTTCCACTTTATTTTTGGAAATTAAATCTTAAACCTCAGCCCAGTACTGGATCTGAAGCCCAAGTAATCCTAACCCGAAGCTGAAACCTAAAGCCTAACCCAAAGTCACATCGCCTTTCTAAATTGTTTACTCCCCAAGTAGGGTTGAGTCCTCCCCAAGCAGGGTCGAGAGTTTTATAGAAAGCCAAGTCGGCATTCATAGTAGCCTAAAATTGGAAGAGAAAGAGGACAGATGTAGGCCAAAAGGAAGGGTAAAGGGCAGAGGTCAAGAGAAGGGAAGAAAAGGATGATGAAAAGGGAAAAGTCAAAGGGGAAAGAGGAAAAGACTGAAAATGAAGAGAGAAAGAAGAAAGGGAAAGATTAGAGCCAAAAAGTCTGGCAGAATTGAAAAAAGCTGAAAAGAATTTTCAAACAAAGCCAAAGAAAGCCAAAGGAGGCGGGATCAGAGGACAGAGTATAAATAGGAGCTTCAAACACAGAGCTCTTCAGTATGCCCTCGCCTGAGGAAGGAGCAACATCTCCGAAACGTCGCGACAAGGGCATACTCATTTAATTTTTTCTACTTTATGTTAGTTTGTTATTTTAGTTTGTTATTTTGGGGGATTTTATTTCACATTTTAATTCATGTTTTATTGATTTTCATTAAAAACTCAAATTGGAGATAAATTTTAACTAAATTTGAACAGAAAACACAGAAAGCAAATTGGAATTAAAAATCTTTATTGGAAACAAGCCAAAGTCACGGACACGAAATATGAAAACCTGTAAAAAAAGAAAATACTTACCTGTAAAAATTAAAATAATACTTACCTGAAAAAACCTGTAAAAGAAATACTTACCTGGAAAATTTAAAAGAACAATTATGGAGGTAGAGGGATGTGAGGCTGCAGACCATCAGGGGTCGATGGCCCGTGCACGCTCTGTTCCTCCTCCGGGAGGGACAGGTTCTTCACCTCACTCCTAACCAGCCAGCGCCTCACTCCGGTTGGTCTTTGGGTCTCACTCCTAGCTAAGCTAAATCTAGCATCTATGCCCTACCCAAATTATAACCCTAACCATAACCAATTTGTTTATCTAAATTTAATCTAACCCTAATTGGAATTTAGCCCTATTTGGTCTACCCCCTGATCTAATCTGGCCCTAAAAATTTATTATTTTGGAAAGTCCCACTTCCACTTTATTTTTGGAAATTAAATCTTAAACCTCAGCCCAGTACTGGATCTGAAGCCCAAGTAATCCTAACCCGAAGCTGAAACCTAAAGCCTAACCCAAAGTCACATCGCCTTTCTAAATTGTTTACTCCCCAAGTAGGGTTGAGTCCTCCCCAAGCAGGGTCGAGAGTTTTATAGAAAGCCAAGTCGGCATTCATAGTAGCCTAAAATTGGAAGAGAAAGAGGACAGATGTAGGCCAAAAGGAAGGGTAAAGGGCAGAGGTCAAGAGAAGGGAAGAAAAGGATGATGAAAAGGGAAAAGTCAAAGGGGAAAGAGGAAAAGACTGAAAATGAAGAGAGAAAGAAGAAAGGGAAAGATTAGAGCCAAAAAGTCTGGCAGAATTGAAAAAAGCTGAAAAGAATTTTCAAACAAAGCCAAAGAAAGCCAAAGGAGGCGGGATCAGAGGACAGAGTATAAATAGGAGCTTCAAACACAGAGCTCTTCAGTATGCCCTCGCCTGAGGAAGGAGCAACATCTCCGAAACGTCGCGACAAGGGCATACTCATTTAATTTTTTCTACTTTATGTTAGTTTGTTATTTTAGTTTGTTATTTTGGGGGATTTTATTTCACATTTTAATTCATGTTTTATTGATTTTCATTAAAAACTCAAATTGGAGATAAATTTTAACTAAATTTGAACAGAAAACACAGAAAGCAAATTGGAATTAAAAATCTTTATTGGAAACAAGCCAAAGTCACGGACACGAAATATGAAAACCTGTAAAAAAAGAAAATACTTACCTGTAAAAATTAAAATAATACTTACCTGAAAAAACCTGTAAAAGAAATACTTACCTGGAAAATTTAAAAGAACAATTATGGAGGTAGAGGGATGTGAGGCTGCAGACCATCAGGGGTCGATGGCCCGTGCACGCTCTGTTCCTCCTCCGGGAGGGACAGGTTCTTCACCTCACTCCTAACCAGCCAGCGCCTCACTCCGGTTGGTCTTTGGGTCTCACTCCTAGCTAAGCTAAATCTAGCATCTATGCCCTACCCAAATTATAACCCTAACCATAACCAATTTGTTTATCTAAATTTAATCTAACCCTAATTGGAATTTAGCCCTATTTGGTCTACCCCCTGATCTAATCTGGCCCTAAAAATTTATTATTTTGGAAAGTCCCACTTCCACTTTATTTTTGGAAATTAAATCTTAAACCTCAGCCCAGTACTGGATCTGAAGCCCAAGTAATCCTAACCCGAAGCTGAAACCTAAAGCCTAACCCAAAGTCACATCGCCTTTCTAAATTGTTTACTCCCCAAGTAGGGTTGAGTCCTCCCCAAGCAGGGTCGAGAGTTTTATAGAAAGCCAAGTCGGCATTCATAGTAGCCTAAAATTGGAAGAGAAAGAGGACAGATGTAGGCCAAAAGGAAGGGTAAAGGGCAGAGGTCAAGAGAAGGGAAGAAAAGGATGATGAAAAGGGAAAAGTCAAAGGGGAAAGAGGAAAAGACTGAAAATGAAGAGAGAAAGAAGAAAGGGAAAGATTAGAGCCAAAAAGTCTGGCAGAATTGAAAAAAGCTGAAAAGAATTTTCAAACAAAGCCAAAGAAAGCCAAAGGAGGCGGGATCAGAGGACAGAGTATAAATAGGAGCTTCAAACACAGAGCTCTTCAGTATGCCCTCGCCTGAGGAAGGAGCAACATCTCCGAAACGTCGCGACAAGGGCATACTCATTTAATTTTTTCTACTTTATGTTAGTTTGTTATTTTAGTTTGTTATTTTGGGGGATTTTATTTCACATTTTAATTCATGTTTTATTGATTTTCATTAAAAACTCAAATTGGAGATAAATTTTAACTAAATTTGAACAGAAAACACAGAAAGCAAATTGGAATTAAAAATCTTTATTGGAAACAAGCCAAAGTCACGGACACGAAATATGAAAACCTGTAAAAAAAGAAAATACTTACCTGTAAAAATTAAAATAATACTTACCTGAAAAAACCTGTAAAAGAAATACTTACCTGGAAAATTTAAAAGAACAATTATGGAGGTAGAGGGATGTGAGGCTGCAGACCATCAGGGGTCGATGGCCCGTGCACGCTCTGTTCCTCCTCCGGGAGGGACAGGTTCTTCACCTCACTCCTAACCAGCCAGCGCCTCACTCCGGTTGGTCTTTGGGTCTCACTCCTAGCTAAGCTAAATCTAGCATCTATGCCCTACCCAAATTATAACCCTAACCATAACCAATTTGTTTATCTAAATTTAATCTAACCCTAATTGGAATTTAGCCCTATTTGGTCTACCCCCTGATCTAATCTGGCCCTAAAAATTTATTATTTTGGAAAGTCCCACTTCCACTTTAATTTTTGGAAATTAAATCTTAAACCTCAGCCCAGTACTGGATCTGAAGCCCAAGTAATCCTAACCCGAAGCTGAAACCTAAAGCCTAACCCAAAGTCACATCGCCTTTCTAAATTGTTTACTCCCCAAGTAGGGTTGAGTCCTCCCCAAGCAGGGTCGAGAGTTTTATAGAAAGCCAAGTCGGCATTCATAGTAGCCTAAAATTGGAAGAGAAAGAGGACAGATGTAGGCCAAAAGGAAGGGTAAAGGGCAGAGGTCAAGAGAAGGGAAGAAAAGGATGATGAAAAGGGAAAAGTCAAAGGGGAAAGAGGAAAAGACTGAAAATGAAGAGAGAAAGAAGAAAGGGAAAGATTAGAGCCAAAAAGTCTGGCAGAATTGAAAAAAGCTGAAAAGAATTTTCAAACAAAGCCAAAGAAAGCCAAAGGAGGCGGGATCAGAGGACAGAGTATAAATAGGAGCTTCAAACACAGAGCTCTTCAGTATGCCCTCGCCTGAGGAAGGAGCAACATCTCCGAAACGTCGCGACAAGGGCATACTCATTTAATTTTTTCTACTTTATGTTAGTTTGTTATTTTAGTTTGTTATTTTGGGGGATTTTATTTCACATTTTAATTCATGTTTTATTGATTTTCATTAAAAACTCAAATTGGAGATAAATTTTAACTAAATTTGAACAGAAAACACAGAAAGCAAATTGGAATTAAAAATCTTTATTGGAAACAAGCCAAAGTCACGGACACGAAATATGAAAACCTGTAAAAAAAGAAAATACTTACCTGTAAAAATTAAAATAATACTTACCTGAAAAAACCTGTAAAAGAAATACTTACCTGGAAAATTTAAAAGAACAATTATGGAGGTAGAGGGATGTGAGGCTGCAGACCATCAGGGGTCGATGGCCCGTGCACGCTCTGTTCCTCCTCCGGGAGGGACAGGTTCTTCACCTCACTCCTAACCAGCCAGCGCCTCACTCCGGTTGGTCTTTGGGTCTCACTCCTAGCTAAGCTAAATCTAGCATCTATGCCCTACCCAAATTATAACCCTAACCATAACCAATTTGTTTATCTAAATTTAATCTAACCCTAATTGGAATTTAGCCCTATTTGGTCTACCCCCTGATCTAATCTGGCCCTAAAAATTTATTATTTTGGAAAGTCCCACTTCCACTTTATTTTTGGAAATTAAATCTTAAACCTCAGCCCAGTACTGGATCTGAAGCCCAAGTAATCCTAACCCGAAGCTGAAACCTAAAGCCTAACCCAAAGTCACATCGCCTTTCTAAATTGTTTACTCCCCAAGTAGGGTTGAGTCCTCCCCAAGCAGGGTCAGAGAGTTTTATAGAAAGCCAAGTCGGCATTCATAGTAGCCTAAAATTGGAAGAGAAAGAGGACAGATGTAGGCCAAAAGGAAGGGTAAAGGGCAGAGGTCAAGAGAAGGGAAGAAAAGGATGATGAAAAGGGAAAAGTCAAAGGGGAAAGAGGAAAAGACTGAAAATGAAGAGAGAAAGAAGAAAGGGAAAGATTAGAGCCAAAAAGTCTGGCAGAATTGAAAAAAGCTGAAAAGAATTTTCAAACAAAGCCAAAGAAAGCCAAAGGAGGCGGGATCAGAGGACAGAGTATAAATAGGAGCTTCAAACACAGAGCTCTTCAGTATGCCCTCGCCTGAGGAAGGAGCAACATCTCCGAAACGTCGCGACAAGGGCATACTCATTTAATTTTTTCTACTTTATGTTAGTTTGTTATTTTAGTTTGTTATTTTGGGGGATTTTATTTCACATTTTAATTCATGTTTTATTGATTTTCATTAAAAACTCAAATTGGAGATAAATTTTAACTAAATTTGAACAGAAAACACAGAAAGCAAATTGGAATTAAAAATCTTTATTGGAAACAAGCCAAAGTCACGGACACGAAATATGAAAACCTGTAAAAAAAGAAAATACTTACCTGTAAAAATTAAAATAATACTTACCTGAAAAAACCTGTAAAAGAAATACTTACCTGGAAAATTTAAAAGAACAATTATGGAGGTAGAGGGATGTGAGGCTGCAGACCATCAGGGGTCGATGGCCCGTGCACGCTCTGTTCCTCCTCCGGGAGGGACAGGTTCTTCACCTCACTCCTAACCAGCCAGCGCCTCACTCCGGTTGGTCTTTGGGTCTCACTCCTAGCTAAGCTAAATCTAGCATCTATGCCCTACCCAAATTATAACCCTAACCATAACCAATTTGTTTATCTAAATTTAATCTAACCCTAATTGGAATTTAGCCCTATTTGGTCTACCCCCTGATCTAATCTGGCCCTAAAAATTTATTATTTTGGAAAGTCCCACTTCCACTTTATTTTTGGAAATTAAATCTTAAACCTCAGCCCAGTACTGGATCTGAAGCCCAAGTAATCCTAACCCGAAGCTGAAACCTAAAGCCTAACCCAAAGTCACATCGCCTTTCTAAATTGTTTACTCCCCAAGTAGGGTTGAGTCCTCCCCAAGCAGGGTCGAGAGTTTTATAGAAAGCCAAGTCGGCATTCATAGTAGCCTAAAATTGGAAGAGAAAGAGGACAGATGTAGGCCAAAAGGAAGGGTAAAGGGCAGAGGTCAAGAGAAGGGAAGAAAAGGATGATGAAAAGGGAAAAGTCAAAGGGGAAAGAGGAAAAGACTGAAAATGAAGAGAGAAAGAAGAAAGGGAAAGATTAGAGCCAAAAAGTCTGGCAGAATTGAAAAAAGCTGAAAAGAATTTTCAAACAAAGCCAAAGAAAGCCAAAGGAGGCGGGATCAGAGGACAGAGTATAAATAGGAGCTTCAAACACAGAGCTCTTCAGTATGCCCTCGCCTGAGGAAGGAGCAACATCTCCGAAACGTCGCGACAAGGGCATACTCATTTAATTTTTTCTACTTTATGTTAGTTTGTTATTTTAGTTTGTTATTTTGGGGGATTTTATTTCACATTTTAATTCATGTTTTATTGATTTTCATTAAAAACTCAAATTGGAGATAAATTTTAACTAAATTTGAACAGAAAACACAGAAAGCAAATTGGAATTAAAAATCTTTATTGGAAACAAGCCAAAGTCACGGACACGAAATATGAAAACCTGTAAAAAAAGAAAATACTTACCTGTAAAAATTAAAATAATACTTACCTGAAAAAACCTGTAAAAGAAATACTTACCTGGAAAATTTAAAAGAACAATTATGGAGGTAGAGGGATGTGAGGCTGCAGACCATCAGGGGTCGATGGCCCGTGCACGCTCTGTTCCTCCTCCGGGAGGGACAGGTTCTTCACCTCACTCCTAACCAGCCAGCGCCTCACTCCGGTTGGTCTTTGGGTCTCACTCCTAGCTAAGCTAAATCTAGCATCTATGCCCTACCCAAATTATAACCCTAACCATAACCAATTTGTTTATCTAAATTTAATCTAACCCTAATTGGAATTTAGCCCTATTTGGTCTACCCCCTGATCTAATCTGGCCCTAAAAATTTATTATTTTGGAAAGTCCCACTTCCACTTTATTTTTGGAAATTAAATCTTAAACCTCAGCCCAGTACTGGATCTGAAGCCCAAGTAATCCTAACCCGAAGCTGAAACCTAAAGCCTAACCCAAAGTCACATCGCCTTTCTAAATTGTTTACTCCCCAAGTAGGGTTGAGTCCTCCCCAAGCAGGGTCGAGAGTTTTATAGAAAGCCAAGTCGGCATTCATAGTAGCCTAAAATTGGAAGAGAAAGAGGACAGATGTAGGCCAAAAGGAAGGGTAAAGGGCAGAGGTCAAGAGAAGGGAAGAAAAGGATGATGAAAAGGGAAAAGTCAAAGGGGAAAGAGGAAAAGACTGAAAATGAAGAGAGAAAGAAGAAAGGGAAAGATTAGAGCCAAAAAGTCTGGCAGAATTGAAAAAAGCTGAAAAGAATTTTCAAACAAAGCCAAAGAAAGCCAAAGGAGGCGGGATCAGAGGACAGAGTATAAATAGGAGCTTCAAACACAGAGCTCTTCAGTATGCCCTCGCCTGAGGAAGGAGCAACATCTCCGAAACGTCGCGACAAGGGCATACTCATTTAATTTTTTCTACTTTATGTTAGTTTGTTATTTTAGTTTGTTATTTTGGGGGATTTTATTTCACATTTTAATTCATGTTTTATTGATTTTCATTAAAAACTCAAATTGGAGATAAATTTTAACTAAATTTGAACAGAAAACACAGAAAGCAAATTGGAATTAAAAATCTTTATTGGAAACAAGCCAAAGTCACGGACACGAAATATGAAAACCTGTAAAAAAAGAAAATACTTACCTGTAAAAATTAAAATAATACTTACCTGAAAAAACCTGTAAAAGAAATACTTACCTGGAAAATTTAAAAGAACAATTATGGAGGTAGAGGGATGTGAGGCTGCAGACCATCAGGGGTCGATGGCCCGTGCACGCTCTGTTCCTCCTCCGGGAGGGACAGGTTCTTCACCTCACTCCTAACCAGCCAGCGCCTCACTCCGGTTGGTCTTTGGGTCTCACTCCTAGCTAAGCTAAATCTAGCATCTATGCCCTACCCAAATTATAACCCTAACCATAACCAATTTGTTTATCTAAATTTAATCTAACCCTAATTGGAATTTAGCCCTATTTGGTCTACCCCCTGATCTAATCTGGCCCTAAAAATTTATTATTTTGGAAAGTCCACTTCCACTTTATTTTTGGAAATTAAATCTTAAACCTCAGCCCAGTACTGGATCTGAAGCCCAAGTAATCCTAACCCGAAGCTGAAACCTAAAGCCTAACCCAAAGTCACATCGCCTTTCTAAATTGTTTACTCCCCAAGTAGGGTTGAGTCCTCCCCAAGCAGGGTCGAGAGTTTTATAGAAAGCCAAGTCGGCATTCATAGTAGCCTAAAATTGGAAGAGAAAGAGGACAGATGTAGGCCAAAAGGAAGGGTAAAGGGCAGAGGTCAAGAGAAGGGAAGAAAAGGATGATGAAAAGGGAAAAGTCAAAGGGGAAAGAGGAAAAGACTGAAAAATGAAGAGAGAAAGAAGAAAGGGAAAGATTAGAGCCAAAAAGTCTGGCAGAATTGAAAAAAGCTGAAAAGAATTTTCAAACAAAGCCAAAGAAAGCCAAAGGAGGCGGGATCAGAGGACAGAGTATAAATAGGAGCTTCAAACACAGAGCTCTTCAGTATGCCCTCGCCTGAGGAAGGAGCAACATCTCCGAAACGTCGCGACAAGGGCATACTCATTTAATTTTTTCTACTTTATGTTAGTTTGTTATTTTAGTTTGTTATTTTGGGGGATTTTATTTCACATTTTAATTCATGTTTTATTGATTTTCATTAAAAACTCAAATTGGAGATAAATTTTAACTAAATTTGAACAGAAAACACAGAAAGCAAATTGGAATTAAAAATCTTTATTGGAAACAAGCCAAAGTCACGGACACGAAATATGAAAACCTGTAAAAAAAGAAAATACTTACCTGTAAAAATTAAAATAATACTTACCTGAAAAAACCTGTAAAAGAAATACTTACCTGGAAAATTTAAAAGAACAATTATGGAGGTAGAGGGATGTGAGGCTGCAGACCATCAGGGGTCGATGGCCCGTGCACGCTCTGTTCCTCCTCCGGGAGGGACAGGTTCTTCACCTCACTCCTAACCAGCCAGCGCCTCACTCCGGTTGGTCTTTGGGTCTCACTCCTAGCTAAGCTAAATCTAGCATCTATGCCCTACCCAAATTATAACCCTAACCATAACCAATTTGTTTATCTAAATTTAATCTAACCCTAATTGGAATTTAGCCCTATTTGGTCTACCCCTGATCTAATCTGGCCCTAAAAATTTATTATTTTGGAAGTCCACTTCCACTTTATTTTTGGAAATTAAATCTTAAACCTCAGCCCAGTACTGGATCTGAAGCCCAAGTAATCCTAACCCGAAGCTGAAACCTAAAGCCTAACCCAAAGTCACATCGCCTTTCTAAATTGTTTACTCCCCAAGTAGGGTTGAGTCCTCCCCAAGCAGGGTCGAGAGTTTTATAGAAAGCCAAGTCGGCATTCATAGTAGCCTAAAATTGGAAGAGAAAGAGGACAGATGTAGGCCAAAAGGAAGGGTAAAGGGCAGAGGTCAAGAGAAGGGAAGAAAAGGATGATGAAAAGGGAAAAGTCAAAGGGGAAAGAGGAAAAGACTGAAAATGAAGAGAGAAAGAAGAAAGGGAAAGATTAGAGCCAAAAAGTCTGGCAGAATTGAAAAAAGCTGAAAAGAATTTTCAAACAAAGCCAAAGAAAGCCAAAGGAGGCGGGATCAGAGGACAGAGTATAAATAGGAGCTTCAAACACAGAGCTCTTCAGTATGCCCTCGCCTGAGGAAGGAGCAACATCTCCGAAACGTCGCGACAAGGGCATACTCATTTAATTTTTTCTACTTTATGTTAGTTTGTTATTTTAGTTTGTTATTTTGGGGGATTTTATTTCACATTTTAATTCATGTTTTATTGATTTTCATTAAAAACTCAAATTGGAGATAAATTTTAACTAAATTTGAACAGAAAACACAGAAAGCAAATTGGAATTAAAAATCTTTATTGGAAACAAGCCAAAGTCACGGACACGAAATATGAAAACCTGTAAAAAAAGAAAATACTTACCTGTAAAAATTAAAATAATACTTACCTGAAAAAACCTGTAAAAGAAATACTTACCTGGAAAATTTAAAAGAACAATTATGGAGGTAGAGGGATGTGAGGCTGCAGACCATCAGGGGTCGATGGCCCGTGCACGCTCTGTTCCTCCTCCGGGAGGGACAGGTTCTTCACCTCACTCCTAACCAGCCAGCGCCTCACTCCGGTTGGTCTTTGGGTCTCACTCCTAGCTAAGCTAAATCTAGCATCTATGCCCTACCCAAATTATAACCCTAACCATAACCAATTTGTTTATCTAAATTTAATCTAACCCTAATTGGAATTTAGCCCTATTTGGTCTACCCCCTGATCTAATCTGGCCCTAAAAATTTATTATTTTGGAAAGTCCCACTTCCACTTTATTTTTGGAAATTAAATCTTAAACCTCAGCCCAGTACTGGATCTGAAGCCCAAGTAATCCTAACCCGAAGCTGAAACCTAAAGCCTAACCCAAAGTCACATCGCCTTTCTAATTGTTTACTCCCCAAGTAGGGTTGAGTCCTCCCCAAGCAGGGTCGAGAGTTTTATAGAAAGCCAAGTCGGCATTCATAGTAGCCTAAATTGGAAGAGAAAGAGGACAGATGTAGGCCAAAAGGAAGGGTAAAGGGCAGAGGTCAAGAGAAGGGAAGAAAAGGATGATGAAAAGGGAAAAGTCAAAGGGGAAAGAGGAAAAGACTGAAAATGAAGAGAGAAAGAAGAAAGGGAAAGATTAGAGCCAAAAAGTCTGGCAGAATTGAAAAAGCTGAAAAGAATTTTCAAACAAAGCCAAAGAAAGCCAAAGGAGGCGGGATCAGAGGACAGAGTATAAATAGGAGCTTCAAACACAGAGCTCTTCAGTATGCCCTCGCCTGAGGAAGGAGCAACATCTCCGAAACGTCGCGACAAGGGCATACTCATTTAATTTTTTCTACTTTATGTTAGTTTGTTATTTTAGTTTGTTATTTTGGGGGATTTTATTTCACATTTTAATTCATGTTTTATTGATTTTCATTAAAAACTCAAATTGGAGATAAATTTTAACTAAATTTGAACAGAAAACACAGAAAGCAAATTGGAATTAAAAATCTTTATTGGAAACAAGCCAAAGTCACGGACACGAAATATGAAAACCTGTAAAAAAAGAAAATACTTACCTGTAAAAATTAAAATAATACTTACCTGAAAAAACCTGTAAAAGAAATACTTACCTGGAAAATTTAAAAGAACAATTATGGAGGTAGAGGGATGTGAGGCTGCAGACCATCAGGGGTCGATGGCCCGTGCACGCTCTGTTCCTCCTCCGGGAGGGACAGGTTCTTCACCTCACTCCTAACCAGCCAGCGCCTCACTCCGGTTGGTCTTTGGGTCTCACTCCTAGCTAAGCTAAATCTAGCATCTATGCCCTACCCAAATTATAACCCTAACCATAACCAATTTGTTTATCTAAATTTAATCTAACCCTAATTGGAATTTAGCCCTATTTGGTCTACCCCCTGATCTAATCTGGCCCTAAAAATTTATTATTTTGGAAAGTCCCACTTCCACTTTATTTTTGGAAATTAAATCTTAAACCTCAGCCCAGTACTGGATCTGAAGCCCAAGTAATCCTAACCCGAAGCTGAAACCTAAAGCCTAACCCAAAGTCACATCGCCTTTCTAATTGTTTACTCCCCAAGTAGGGTTGAGTCCTCCCCAAGCAGGGTCGAGAGTTTTATAGAAAGCCAAGTCGGCATTCATAGTAGCCTAAAATTGGAAGAGAAAGAGGACAGATGTAGGCCAAAAGGAAGGGTAAAGGGCAGAGGTCAAGAGAAGGGAAGAAAAGGATGATGAAAAGGGAAAAGTCAAAGGGGAAAGAGGAAAAGACTGAAAATGAAGAGAGAAAGAAGAAAGGGAAAGATTAGAGCCAAAAAGTCTGGCAGAATTGAAAAAAAGCTGAAAAGAATTTTCAAACAAAGCCAAAGAAAGCCAAAGGAGGCGGGATCAGAGGACAGAGTATAAATAGGAGCTTCAAACACAGAGCTCTTCAGTATGCCCTCGCCTGAGGAAGGAGCAACATCTCCGAAACGTCGCGACAAGGGCATACTCATTTAATTTTTTCTACTTTATGTTAGTTTGTTATTTTAGTTTGTTATTTTGGGGGGATTTTATTTCACATTTTAATTCATGTTTTATTGATTTTCATTAAAAACTCAAATTGGAGATAAATTTTAACTAAATTTGAACAGAAAACACAGAAAGCAAATTGGAATTAAAAATCTTTATTGGAAACAAGCCAAAGTCACGGACACGAAATATGAAAACCTGTAAAAAAAGAAAATACTTACCTGTAAAAATTAAAAATAATACTTACCTGAAAAAACCTGTAAAAGAAATACTTACCTGGAAAATTTAAAAGAACAATTATGGAGGTAGAGGGATGTGAGGCTGCAGACCATCAGGGGTCGATGGCCCGTGCACGCTCTGTTCCTCCTCGGGAGGGACAGGTTTCTTCACCTCACTCCTAACCAGCCAGCGCCTCACTCCGGTTGGTCTTTGGGTCTCACTCCTAGCTAAGCTAAATCTAGCATCTATGCCCTACCCAAATTATAACCCTAACCATAACCAATTTGTTTATCTAAATTTAATCTAACCCTAATTGGAATTTAGCCCTATTTGGTCTACCCCCTGATCTAATCTGGCCCTAAAAATTTATTATTTTGGAAAGTCCCACTTCCACTTTATTTTTGGAAATTAAATCTTAAACCTCAGCCCAGTACTGGATCTGAAGCCCAAGTAATCCTAACCCGAAGCTGAAACCTAAAGCCTAACCCAAAGTCACATCGCCTTTCTAAATTGTTTACTCCCCAAGTAGGGTTGAGTCCTCCCCAAGCAGGGTCGAGAGTTTTATAGAAAGCCAAGTCGGCATTCATAGTAGCCTAAAATTGGAAGAGAAAGAGGACAGATGTAGGCCAAAGGAAGGTAAAGGGCAGAGGTCAAGAGAAGGGAAGAAAAGGATGATGAAAAGGGAAAAGTCAAAGGGGAAAGAGAAAAGACTGAAAATGAAGAGAGAAAGAAGAAAGGGAAAGATTAGAGCCAAAAAGTCTGGCAGAATTGAAAAAAGCTGAAAAGAATTTTCAAACAAAGCCAAAGAAAGCCAAAGGAGGCGGGATCAGAGGACAGAGTATAAATAGGAGCTTCAAACACAGAGCTCTTCAGTATGCCCTCGCCTGAGGAAGGAGCAACATCTCCGAAACGTCGCGACAAGGGCATACTCATTTAATTTTTTCTACTTTATGTTAGTTTGTTATTTTAGTTTGTTATTTTGGGGGATTTTATTTCAACATTTTAATTCATGTTTTATTGATTTTCATTAAAAACTCAAATTGGAGATAAATTTTAACTAAATTTGAACAGAAAACACAGAAAGCAAATTGGAATTAAAAATCTTTATTGGAAACAAGCCAAAGTCACGGACACGAAATATGAAAACCTGTAAAAAAAGAAAATACTTACCTGTAAAAATTAAAATAATACTTACCTGAAAAAACCTGTAAAAGAAATACTTACCTGGAAAATTTAAAAGAACAATTATGGAGGTAGAGGGATGTGAGGCTGCAGACCATCAGGGGTCGATGGCCCGTGCACGCTCTGTTCCTCCTCCGGGAGGGACAGGTTCTTCACCTCACTCCTAACCAGCCAGCGCCTCACTCCGGTTGGTCTTTGGGTCTCACTCCTAGCTAAGCTAAATCTAGCATCTATGCCCTACCCAAATTATAACCCTAACCATAACCAATTTGTTTATCTAAATTTAATCTAACCCTAATTGGAATTTAGCCCTATTTGGTCTACCCCTGATCTAATCTGGCCCTAAAAATTTATTATTTTGGAAAGTCCCACTTCCACTTTATTTTTGGAAATTAAATCTTAAACCTCAGCCCAGTACTGGATCTGAAGCCCAAGTAATCCTAACCCGAAGCTGAAACCTAAAGCCTAACCCAAAGTCACATCGCCTTTCTAAATTGTTTACTCCCCAAGTAGGGTTGAGTCCTCCCCAAGCAGGGTCGAGAGTTTTATAGAAAGCCAAGTCGGCATTCATAGTAGCCTAAAATTGGAAGAGAAAGAGGACAGATGTAGGCCAAAAGGAAGGGTAAAGGGCAGAGGTCAAGAGAAGGGAAGAAAAGGATGATGAAAGGGAAAAGTCAAAGGGGAAAGAGGAAAAGACTGAAAATGAAGAGAGAAAGAAGAAAGGGAAAGATTAGAGCCAAAAAGTCTGGCAGAATTGAAAAAGCTGAAAAAGAATTTTCAAACAAAGCCAAAGAAAGCCAAAGGAGGCGGGATCAGAGGACAGAGTATAAATAGGAGCTTCAAACACAGAGCTCTTCAGTATGCCCTCGCCTGAGGAAGGAGCAACATCTCCGAAACGTCGCGACAAGGGCATACTCATTTAATTTTTTCTACTTTATGTTAGTTTGTTATTTTAGTTTGTTATTTTGGGGGATTTTATTTCACATTTTAATTCATGTTTTATTGATTTTCATTAAAAACTCAAATTGGAGATAAATTTTAACTAAATTTGAACAGAAAACACAGAAAGCAAATTGGAATTAAAAATCTTTATTGGAAACAAGCCAAAGTCACGGACACGAAATATGAAAACCTGTAAAAAAAGAAAATACTTACCTGTAAAAATTAAAAATAATACTTACCTGAAAAAACCTGTAAAAGAAATACTTACCTGGAAAATTTAAAAGAACAATTATGGAGGTAGAGGGATGTGAGGCTGCAGACCATCAGGGGTCGATGGCCCGTGCACGCTCTGTTCCTCCTCCGGGAGGGACAGGTTCTTCACCTCACTCCTAACCAGCCAGCGCCTCACTCCGGTTGGTCTTTGGGTCTCACTCCTAGCTAAGCTAAATCTAGCATCTATGCCCTACCCAAATTATAACCCTAACCATAACCAATTTGTTTATCTAAATTTAATCTAACCCTAATTGGAATTTAGCCCTATTTGGTCTACCCCCTGATCTAATCTGGCCCTAAAAATTTATTATTTTGGAAAGTCCCACTTCCACTTTATTTTTGGAAATTAAATCTTAAACCTCAGCCCAGTACTGGATCTGAAGCCCAAGTAATCCTAACCCGAAGCTGAAACCTAAAGCCTAACCCAAAGTCACATCGCCTTTCTAAATTGTTTACTCCCCAAGTAGGGTTGAGTCCTCCCCAAGCAGGGTCGAGAGTTTTATAGAAAGCCAAGTCGGCATTCATAGTAGCCTAAAATTGGAAGAGAAAGAGGACAGATGTAGGCCAAAAGGAAGGGTAAAGGGCAGAGGTCAAGAGAAGGGAAGAAAAGGATGATGAAAGGGAAAAGTCAAAGGGGAAAGAGGAAAAGACTGAAAAATGAAGAGAGAAAGAAGAAAGGGAAAGATTAGAGCCAAAAAGTCTGGCAGAATTGAAAAAAAGCTGAAAAGAATTTTCAAACAAAGCCAAAGAAAGCCAAAGGAGGCGGGATCAGAGGACAGAGTATAAATAGGAGCTTCAAACACAGAGCTCTTCAGTATGCCCTCGCCTGAGGAAGGAGCAACATCTCCGAAACGTCGCGACAAGGGCATACTCATTTAATTTTTTCTACTTTATGTTAGTTTGTTATTTTAGTTTGTTATTTTGGGGGATTTTTATTTCACATTTTAATTCATGTTTTATTGATTTTCATTAAAAACTCAAATTGGAGATAAATTTTAACTAAATTTGAACAGAAACACAGAAAGCAAATTGGAATTAAAAATCTTTATTGGAAACAAGCCAAAGTCACGGACACGAAATATGAAAACCTGTAAAAAAAGAAAATACTTACCTGTAAAAAATTAAAATAATACTTACCTGAAAAAACCTGTAAAGAAATACTTACCTGGAAAATTTAAAAGAACAATTATGGAGGTAGAGGGATGTGAGGCTGCAGACCATCAGGGTCGATGGCCCGTGCACGCTCTGTTCCTCCTCCGGGAGGGACAGGTTCTTCACCTCACTCCTAACCAGCCAGCGCCTCACTCCGGTTGGTCTTTGGGTCTCACTCCTAGCTAAGCTAAATCTAGCATCTATGCCCTACCCAAATTATAACCCTAACCATAACCAATTTGTTTATCTAAATTTAATCTAACCCTAATTGGAATTTAGCCCTATTTGGTCTACCCCCTGATCTAATCTGGCCCTAAAAATTTATTATTTTGGAAAGTCCCACTTCCACTTTATTTTTGGAAATTAAATCTTAAACCTCAGCCCCAGTACTGGATCTGAAGCCCAAGTAATCCTAACCCGAAGCTGAAACCTAAAGCCTAACCCAAAGTCACATCGCCTTTCTAAATTGTTTACTCCCCAAGTAGGGTTGAGTCCTCCCCAAGCAGGGTCGAGAGTTTTATAGAAAGCCAAGTCGGCATTCATAGTAGCCTAAAATTGGAAGAGAAAGAGGACAGATGTAGGCCAAAAGGAAGGGTAAAGGGCAGAGGTCAAGAGAAGGGAAGAAAAGGATGATGAAAAGGGAAAAGTCAAAGGGGAAAGAGGAAAAGACTGAAAATGAAGAGAGAAAGAAGAAAGGGAAAGATTAGAGCCAAAAAGTCTGGCAGAATTGAAAAAAAGCTGAAAAGAATTTTCAAACAAAGCCAAAGAAAGCCAAAGGAGGCGGGATCAGAGGACAGAGTATAAATAGGAGCTTCAAACACAGAGCTCTTCAGTATGCCCTCGCCTGAGGAAGGAGCAACATCTCCGAAACGTCGCGACAAGGGCATACTCATTTAATTTTTTCTACTTTATGTTAGTTTGTTATTTTAGTTTGTTATTTTGGGGGATTTTATTTCACATTTTAATTCATGTTTTATTGATTTTCATTAAAAACTCAAATTGGAGATAAATTTTAACTAAATTTGAACAGAAAACACAGAAAGCAAATTGGAATTAAAAATCTTTATTGGAAACAAGCCAAAGTCACGGACACGAAATATGAAAACCTGTAAAAAAAGAAAATACTTACCTGTAAAAATTAAAATAATACTTACCTGAAAAAACCTGTAAAAGAAATACTTACCTGGAAAATTTAAAAGAACAATTATGGAGGTAGAGGGATGTGAGGCTGCAGACCATCAGGGGTCGATGGCCCGTGCACGCTCTGTTCCTCCTCCGGGAGGGACAGGTTCTTCACCTCACTCCTAACCAGCCAGCGCCTCACTCCGGTTGGTCTTTGGGTCTCACTCCTAGCTAAGCTAAATCTAGCATCTATGCCCTACCCAAATTATAACCCTAACCATAACCAATTTGTTTATCTAAATTTAATCTAACCCTAATTGGAATTTAGCCCTATTTGGTCTACCCCCTGATCTAATCTGGCCCTAAAAATTTATTATTTTGGAAAGTCCCACTTCCACTTTATTTTTGGAAATTAAATCTTAAACCTCAGCCCAGTACTGGATCTGAAGCCCAAGTAATCCTAACCCGAAGCTGAAACCTAAAGCCTAACCCAAAGTCACATCGCCTTTCTAAATTGTTTACTCCCCAAGTAGGGTTGAGTCCTCCCCAAGCAGGGTCGAGAGTTTTATAGAAAGCCAAGTCGGCATTCATAGTAGCCTAAAATTGGAAGAGAAAGAGGACAGATGTAGGCCAAAAGGAAGGGTAAAGGGCAGAGGTCAAGAGAAGGGAAGAAAAGGATGATGAAAAGGGAAAAGTCAAAGGGGAAAGAGGAAAAGACTGAAAATGAAGAGAGAAAGAAGAAAGGGAAAGATTAGAGCCAAAAAGTCTGGCAGAATTGAAAAAAGCTGAAAAGAATTTTCAAACAAAGCCAAAGAAAGCCAAAGGAGGCGGGATCAGAGGACAGAGTATAAATAGGAGCTTCAAACACAGAGCTCTTCAGTATGCCCTCGCCTGAGGAAGGAGCAACATCTCCGAAACGTCGCGACAAGGGCATACTCATTTAATTTTTTCTACTTTATGTTAGTTTGTTATTTTAGTTTGTTATTTTGGGGGATTTTATTTCACATTTTAATTCATGTTTTATTGATTTTCATTAAAAACTCAAATTGGAGATAAATTTTAAACTAAATTTGAACAGAAAACACAGAAAGCAAATTGGAATTAAAAATCTTTATTGGAAACAAGCCAAAGTCACGGACACGAAATATGAAAACCTGTAAAAAAAGAAAATACTTACCTGTAAAAATTAAAATAATACTTACCTGAAAAAACCTGTAAAAGAAATACTTACCTGGAAAATTTAAAAGAACAATTATGGAGGTAGAGGGATGTGAGGCTGCAGACCATCAGGGGTCGATGGCCCGTGCACGCTCTGTTCCTCCTCCGGGAGGGACAGGTTCTTCACCTCACTCCTAACCAGCCAGCGCCTCACTCCGGTTGGTCTTTGGGTCTCACTCCTAGCTAAGCTAAATCTAGCATCTATGCCCTACCCAAATTATAACCCTAACCATAACCAATTTGTTTATCTAAATTTAATCTAACCCTAATTGGAATTTAGCCCTATTTGGTCTACCCCCTGATCTAATCTGGCCCTAAAAATTTATTATTTTGGAAAGTCCCACTTCCACTTTATTTTTGGAAATTAAATCTTAAACCTCAGCCCAGTACTGGATCTGAAGCCCAAGTAATCCTAACCCGAAGCTGAAACCTAAAGCCTAACCCAAAGTCACATCGCCTTTCTAAATTGTTTACTCCCCAAGTAGGGTTGAGTCCTCCCCAAGCAGGGTCGAGAGTTTTATAGAAAGCCAAGTCGGCATTCATAGTAGCCTAAAATTGGAAGAGAAAGAGGACAGATGTAGGCAAAAGGAAGGGTAAAGGGCAGAGGTCAAGAGAAGGAAGAAAAGGATGATGAAAAGGGAAAAGTCAAAGGGGAAAGAGGAAAAGACTGAAAATGAAGAGAGAAAGAAGAAAGGGAAAGATTAGAGCCAAAAAGTCTGGCAGAATTGAAAAAAGCTGAAAAGAATTTTCAAACAAAGCCAAAGAAAGCCAAAGGAGGCGGGATCAGAGGACAGAGTATAAATAGGAGCTTCAAACACAGAGCTCTTCAGTATGCCCTCGCCTGAGGAAGGAGCAACATCTCCGAAACGTCGCGACAAGGGCATACTCATTTAATTTTTTCTACTTTATGTTAGGTTTGTTATTTTAGTTTGTTATTTTGGGGGATTTTATTTCACATTTTAATTCATGTTTTATTGATTTTCATTAAAAACTCAAATTGGAGATAAATTTTAACTAAATTTGAACAGAAAACACAGAAAGCAAATTGGAATTAAAAATCTTTATTGGAAACAAGCCAAAGTCACGGACACGAAATATGAAAACCTGTAAAAAAAGAAAATACTTACCTGTAAAAATTAAAATAATACTTACCTGAAAAAACCTGTAAAAGAAATACTTACCTGGAAAATTTAAAAGAACAATTATGGAGGTAGAGGGATGTGAGGCTGCAGACCATCAGGGGTCGATGGCCCGTGCACGCTCTGTTCCTCCTCCGGGAGGGACAGGTTCTTCACCTCACTCCTAACCAGCCAGCGCCTCACTCCGGTTGGTCTTTGGGTCTCACTCCTAGCTAAGCTAAATCTAGCATCTATGCCCTACCCAAATTATAACCCTAACCATAACCAATTTGTTTATCTAAATTTAATCTAACCCTAATTGGAATTTAGCCCTATTTGGTCTACCCCTGATCTAATCTGGCCCTAAAAATTTATTATTTTGGAAAGTCCCACTTCCACTTTATTTTTGGAAATTAAATCTTAAACCTCAGCCCAGTACTGGATCTGAAGCCCAAGTAATCCTAACCCGAAGCTGAAACCTAAAGCCTAACCCAAAGTCACATCGCCTTTCTAAATTGTTTACCCCCCAAGTAGGGTTGAGTCCTCCCCAAGCAGGGTCGAGAGTTTTATAGAAAGCCAAGTCGGCATTCATAGTAGCCTAAAATTGGAAGAGAAAGAGGACAGATGTAGGCCAAAAGGAAGGGTAAAGGGCAGAGGTCAAGAGAAGGGAAGAAAAGGATGATGAAAAGGGAAAAGTCAAAGGGGAAAGAGGAAAAGACTGAAAATGAAGAGAGAAAGAAGAAAGGGAAAGATTAGAGCCAAAAAGTCTGGCAGAATTGAAAAAAGCTGAAAAGAATTTTCAAACAAAGCCAAAGAAAGCCAAAGGAGGCGGGATCAGAGGACAGAGTATAAATAGGAGCTTCAAACACAGAGCTCTTCAGTATGCCCTCGCCTGAGGAAGGAGCAACATCTCCGAAACGTCGCGACAAGGGCATACTCATTTAATTTTTTCTACTTTATGTTAGGTTTGTTATTTTAGTTTGTTATTTTGGGGGATTTTATTTCACATTTTAATTCATGTTTTATTGATTTTCATTAAAAACTCAAATTGGAGATAAATTTTAACTAAATTTGAACAGAAAACACAGAAAGCAAATTGGAATTAAAAATCTTTATTGGAAACAAGCCAAAGTCACGGACACGAAATATGAAAACCTGTAAAAAAAGAAAATACTTACCTGTAAAAATTAAAATAATACTTACCTGAAAAAACCTGTAAAAGAAATACTTACCTGGAAAATTTAAAAGAACATTATGGAGGTAGAGGGATGTGAGGCTGCAGACCATCAGGGGTCGATGGCCCGTGCACGCTCTGTTCCTCCTCCGGGAGGGACAGGTTCTTCACCCTCACTCCTAACCAGCCAGCGCCTCACTCCGGTTGGTCTTTGGGTCTCACTCCTAGCTAAGCTAAATCTAGCATCTATGCCCTACCCAAATTATAACCCTAACCATAACCAATTTGTTTATCTAAATTTAATCTAACCCTAATTGGAATTTAGCCCTATTTGGTCTACCCCCTGATCTAATCTGGCCCTAAAAATTTATTATTTTGGAAAGTCCCACTTCCACTTTATTTTTGGAAATTAAATCTTAAACCTCAGCCCAGTACTGGATCTGAAGCCCAAGTAATCCTAACCCGAAGCTGAAACCTAAGCCTAACCCAAAGTCACATCGCCTTTCTAAATTGTTTACTCCCCAAGTAGGGTTGAGTCCTCCCCAAGCAGGGTCGAGAGTTTTATAGAAAGCCAAGTCGGCATTCATAGTAGCCTAAAATTGGAAGAGAAAGAGGACAGATGTAGGCCAAAAGGAAGGGTAAAGGGCAGAGGTCAAGAGAAGGGAAGAAAAGGATGATGAAAAGGGAAAAGTCAAAGGGGAAAGAGGAAAAGACTGAAAATGAAGAGAGAAAGAAGAAAGGGAAAGATTAGAGCCAAAAAGTCTGGCAGAATTGAAAAAAGCTGAAAAGAAATTTTCAAACAAAGCCAAAGAAAGCCAAAGGAGGCGGGATCAGAGGACAGAGTATAAATAGGAGCTTCAAACACAGAGCTCTTCAGTATGCCCTCGCCTGAGGAAGGAGCAACATCTCCGAAACGTCGCGACAAGGGCATACTCATTTAATTTTTTCTACTTTATGTTAGTTTGTTATTTTAGTTTGTTATTTTGGGGGATTTTATTTCACATTTTAATTTCATGTTTTATTGATTTTCATTAAAAACTCAAATTGGAGATAAATTTTAACTAAATTTGAACAGAAAACACAGAAAGCAAATTGGAATTAAAAATCTTTATTGGAAACAAGCCAAAGTCACGGACACGAAATATG
>NW_027051977.1:0-47005 GCF_036321145.2 Pelmatolapia mariae
CTCTTGTTTTCTCTATTGTTGTTTTTCATGGCACCCCCTGCTGTTTTGACATCCCGTCCTTTGTTCGTGTTTGTCTTTATGGCACCCCCTTCCTTTTATGTCCTTTCCTTGTTTCCTACTTGGCTTTTTTCGTGACTTTGTCTTACTTTCTGACTTTGTTTTTTCGTAACTTTGTGTTCTCCCTTCTGACTGTTTGTCTTTGTGTTCTAGGGGCCCCACCTGGTTAGGGTTAGGGTCTTGTGATAGGGCAGGGGCATCCCCAACCCCACGAGGCACTGGCTGGATAGGGTTGTGAAAATAAACAGGCCACCAGCAAGCTGGCAGCCTGAAGTGCACGGGCCATCAATGGGGCCGGGTGGTGATGTCCCTGCCCTGTTTCAAAAAATTACCCATCTTGGGTGTATGCGCATTTTACATCATTGGGCCCTCGCGACGTTTCGGCATTTCTTTGCCTTCTTCAGGCTGGCCCAATGTGTCTTGTCTTGTGTCTGTTTAACTTCTGTCTGTGCCTCTCTTGGCTTTATACTCTTTCTTAGCTCCTCCCACTCTTGGGTTTCCAACTGTTGTTTCTCAAAAATTCTTACTTGTGTTTCTTCCTATTTTTCCTTTTTCATGACTTTCTTGTCTTACTATACTTGTGTTTTCTCTTACTTTTTCTCTTTGTTTCTTACTTTTCTTTCTCTGTTTGTTCTCCGTGACTTTCTCTTTGTCTATTTTTCCTTTTATCTTTGTTTCTTACTTTTCTTTCTCTGTTTTTTCGTGACTTTCTCTGTGTCTATCTTTCTTACTTGTTCTCTTGTTTTCTCTATTGTTGTTTTTCATGGCACCCCCTGCTGTTTTGACATCCCGTCCTTTGTTCGTGTTTGTCTTTATGGCACCCCCTTCCTTTTATGTCCTTTCCTTGTTTCCTACTTGGCTTTTTTCGTGACTTTGTCTTACTTTCTGACTTTGTTTTTTCGTAACTTTGTGTTCTCCCTTCTGACTGTTTGTCTTTGTGTTCTAGGGGCCCCACCTGGTTAGGGTTAGGGTCTTGTGATAGGGCAGGGGCATCCCCAACCCCACGAGGCACTGGCTGGATAGGGTTGTGAAAATAAACAGGCCACCAGCAAGCTGGCAGCCTGAAGTGCACGGGCCATCAATGGGGCCGGGTGGTGATGTCCCTGCCCTGTTTCAAAAAATTACCCATCTTGGGTGTATGCGCATTTTACATCATTGGGCCCTCGCGACGTTTCGGCATTTCTTTGCCTTCTTCAGGCTGGCCCAATGTGTCTTGTCTTGTGTCTGTTTAACTTCTGTCTGTGCCTCTCTTGGCTTTATACTCTTTCTTAGCTCCTCCCACTCTTGGGTTTCCAACTGTTGTTTCTCAAAAATTCTTACTTGTGTTTCTTCCTATTTTTCCTTTTTCATGACTTTCTTGTCTTACTATACTTGTGTTTTCTCTTACTTTTTCTCTTTGTTTCTTACTTTTCTTTCTCTGTTTGTTCTCCGTGACTTTCTCTTTGTCTATTTTTCCTTTTATCTTTGTTTCTTACTTTTCTTTCTCTGTTTTTTCGTGACTTTCTCTGTGTCTATCTTTCTTACTTGTTCTCTTGTTTTCTCTATTGTTGTTTTTCATGGCACCCCCTGCTGTTTTGACATCCCGTCCTTTGTTCGTGTTTGTCTTTATGGCACCCCCTTCCTTTTATGTCCTTTCCTTGTTTCCTACTTGGCTTTTTTCGTGACTTTGTCTTACTTTCTGACTTTGTTTTTTCGTAACTTTGTGTTCTCCCTTCTGACTGTTTGTCTTTGTGTTCTAGGGGCCCCACCTGGTTAGGGTTAGGGTCTTGTGATAGGGCAGGGGCATCCCCAACCCCACGAGGCACTGGCTGGATAGGGTTGTGAAAATAAACAGGCCACCAGCAAGCTGGCAGCCTGAAGTGCACGGGCCATCAATGGGGCCGGGTGGTGATGTCCCTGCCCTGTTTCAAAAAATTACCCATCTTGGGTGTATGCGCATTTTACATCATTGGGCCCTCGCGACGTTTCGGCATTTCTTTGCCTTCTTCAGGCTGGCCCAATGTGTCTTGTCTTGTGTCTGTTTAACTTCTGTCTGTGCCTCTCTTGGCTTTATACTCTTTCTTAGCTCCTCCCACTCTTGGGTTTCCAACTGTTGTTTCTCAAAAATTCTTACTTGTGTTTCTTCCTATTTTTCCTTTTTCATGACTTTCTTGTCTTACTATACTTGTGTTTTCTCTTACTTTTTCTCTTTGTTTCTTACTTTTCTTTCTCTGTTTGTTCTCCGTGACTTTCTCTTTGTCTATTTTTCCTTTTATCTTTGTTTCTTACTTTTCTTTCTCTGTTTTTTCGTGACTTTCTCTGTGTCTATCTTTCTTACTTGTTCTCTTGTTTTCTCTATTGTTGTTTTTCATGGCACCCCCTGCTGTTTTGACATCCCGTCCTTTGTTCGTGTTTGTCTTTATGGCACCCCCTTCCTTTTATGTCCTTTCCTTGTTTCCTACTTGGCTTTTTTCGTGACTTTGTCTTACTTTCTGACTTTGTTTTTTCGTAACTTTGTGTTCTCCCTTCTGACTGTTTGTCTTTGTGTTCTAGGGGCCCCACCTGGTTAGGGTTAGGGTCTTGTGATAGGGCAGGGGCATCCCCAACCCCACGAGGCACTGGCTGGATAGGGTTGTGAAAATAAACAGGCCACCAGCAAGCTGGCAGCCTGAAGTGCACGGGCCATCAATGGGGCCGGGTGGTGATGTCCCTGCCCTGTTTCAAAAAATTACCCATCTTGGGTGTATGCGCATTTTACATCATTGGGCCCTCGCGACGTTTCGGCATTTCTTTGCCTTCTTCAGGCTGGCCCAATGTGTCTTGTCTTGTGTCTGTTTAACTTCTGTCTGTGCCTCTCTTGGCTTTATACTCTTTCTTAGCTCCTCCCACTCTTGGGTTTCCAACTGTTGTTTCTCAAAAATTCTTACTTGTGTTTCTTCCTATTTTTCCTTTTTCATGACTTTCTTGTCTTACTATACTTGTGTTTTCTCTTACTTTTTCTCTTTGTTTCTTACTTTTCTTTCTCTGTTTGTTCTCCGTGACTTTCTCTTTGTCTATTTTTCCTTTTATCTTTGTTTCTTACTTTTCTTTCTCTGTTTTTTCGTGACTTTCTCTGTGTCTATCTTTCTTACTTGTTCTCTTGTTTTCTCTATTGTTGTTTTTCATGGCACCCCCTGCTGTTTTGACATCCCGTCCTTTGTTCGTGTTTGTCTTTATGGCACCCCCTTCCTTTTATGTCCTTTCCTTGTTTCCTACTTGGCTTTTTTCGTGACTTTGTCTTACTTTCTGACTTTGTTTTTTCGTAACTTTGTGTTCTCCCTTCTGACTGTTTGTCTTTGTGTTCTAGGGGCCCCACCTGGTTAGGGTTAGGGTCTTGTGATAGGGCAGGGGCATCCCCAACCCCACGAGGCACTGGCTGGATAGGGTTGTGAAAATAAACAGGCCACCAGCAAGCTGGCAGCCTGAAGTGCACGGGCCATCAATGGGGCCGGGTGGTGATGTCCCTGCCCTGTTTCAAAAAATTACCCATCTTGGGTGTATGCGCATTTTACATCATTGGGCCCTCGCGACGTTTCGGCATTTCTTTGCCTTCTTCAGGCTGGCCCAATGTGTCTTGTCTTGTGTCTGTTTAACTTCTGTCTGTGCCTCTCTTGGCTTTATACTCTTTCTTAGCTCCTCCCACTCTTGGGTTTCCAACTGTTGTTTCTCAAAAATTCTTACTTGTGTTTCTTCCTATTTTTCCTTTTTCATGACTTTCTTGTCTTACTATACTTGTGTTTTCTCTTACTTTTTCTCTTTGTTTCTTACTTTTCTTTCTCTGTTTGTTCTCCGTGACTTTCTCTTTGTCTATTTTTCCTTTTATCTTTGTTTCTTACTTTTCTTTCTCTGTTTTTTCGTGACTTTCTCTGTGTCTATCTTTCTTACTTGTTCTCTTGTTTTCTCTATTGTTGTTTTTCATGGCACCCCCTGCTGTTTTGACATCCCGTCCTTTGTTCGTGTTTGTCTTTATGGCACCCCCTTCCTTTTATGTCCTTTCCTTGTTTCCTACTTGGCTTTTTTCGTGACTTTGTCTTACTTTCTGACTTTGTTTTTTCGTAACTTTGTGTTCTCCCTTCTGACTGTTTGTCTTTGTGTTCTAGGGCCCCACCTGGTTAGGGTTAGGGTCTTGTGATAGGGCAGGGGCATCCCCAACCCCACGAGGCACTGGCTGGATAGGGTTGTGAAAATAAACAGGCCACCAGCAAGCTGGCAGCCTGAAGTGCACGGGCCATCAATGGGGCCGGGTGGTGATGTCCCTGCCCTGTTTCAAAAAATTACCCATCTTGGGTGTATGCGCATTTTACATCATTGGGCCCTCGCGACGTTTCGGCATTTCTTTGCCTTCTTCAGGCTGGCCCAATGTGTCTTGTCTTGTGTCTGTTTAACTTCTGTCTGTGCCTCTCTTGGCTTTATACTCTTTCTTAGCTCCTCCCACTCTTGGGTTTCCAACTGTTGTTTCTCAAAAATTCTTACTTGTGTTTCTTCCTATTTTTCCTTTTTCATGACTTTCTTGTCTTACTATACTTGTGTTTTCTCTTACTTTTTCTCTTTGTTTCTTACTTTTCTTTCTCTGTTTGTTCTCCGTGACTTTCTCTTTGTCTATTTTTCCTTTTATCTTTGTTTCTTACTTTTCTTTCCTGTTTTTTCGTGACTTTCTCTGTGTCTATCTTTCTTACTTGTTCTCTTGTTTTCTCTATTGTTGTTTTTCATGGCACCCCCTGCTGTTTTGACATCCCGTCCTTTGTTCGTGTTTGTCTTTATGGCACCCCCTTCCTTTTATGTCCTTTCCTTGTTTCCTACTTGGCTTTTTTCGTGACTTTGTCTTACTTTCTGACTTTGTTTTTTCGTAACTTTGTGTTCTCCCTTCTGACTGTTTGTCTTTGTGTTCTAGGGGCCCCACCTGGTTAGGGTTAGGGTCTTGTGATAGGGCAGGGGCATCCCCAACCCCACGAGGCACTGGCTGGATAGGGTTGTGAAAATAAACAGGCCACCAGCAAGCTGGCAGCCTGAAGTGCACGGGCCATCAATGGGGCCGGGTGGTGATGTCCCTGCCCTGTTTCAAAAAATTACCCATCTTGGGTGTATGCGCATTTTACATCATTGGGCCCTCGCGACGTTTCGGCATTTCTTTGCCTTCTTCAGGCTGGCCCAATGTGTCTTGTCTTGTGTCTGTTTAACTTCTGTCTGTGCCTCTCTTGGCTTTATACTCTTTCTTAGCTCCTCCCACTCTTGGGTTTCCAACTGTTGTTTCTCAAAAATTCTTACTTGTGTTTCTTCCTATTTTTCCTTTTTCATGACTTTCTTGTCTTACTATACTTGTGTTTTCTCTTACTTTTTCTCTTTGTTTCTTACTTTTCTTTCTCTGTTTGTTCTCCGTGACTTTCTCTTTGTCTATTTTTCCTTTTATCTTTGTTTCTTACTTTTCTTTCTCTGTTTTTTCGTGACTTTCTCTGTGTCTATCTTTCTTACTTGTTCTCTTGTTTTCTCTATTGTTGTTTTTCATGGCACCCCCTGCTGTTTTGACATCCCGTCCTTTGTTCGTGTTTGTCTTTATGGCACCCCCTTCCTTTTATGTCCTTTCCTTGTTTCCTACTTGGCTTTTTTCGTGACTTTGTCTTACTTTCTGACTTTGTTTTTTCGTAACTTTGTGTTCTCCCTTCTGACTGTTTGTCTTTGTGTTCTAGGGGCCCCACCTGGTTAGGGTTAGGGTCTTGTGATAGGGCAGGGGCATCCCCAACCCCACGAGGCACTGGCTGGATAGGGTTGTGAAAATAAACAGGCCACCAGCAAGCTGGCAGCCTGAAGTGCACGGGCCATCAATGGGGCCGGGTGGTGATGTCCCTGCCCTGTTTCAAAAAATTACCCATCTTGGGTGTATGCGCATTTTACATCATTGGGCCCTCGCGACGTTTCGGCATTTCTTTGCCTTCTTCAGGCTGGCCCAATGTGTCTTGTCTTGTGTCTGTTTAACTTCTGTCTGTGCCTCTCTTGGCTTTATACTCTTTCTTAGCTCCTCCCACTCTTGGGTTTCCAACTGTTGTTTCTCAAAAATTCTTACTTGTGTTTCTTCCTATTTTTCCTTTTTCATGACTTTCTTGTCTTACTATACTTGTGTTTTCTCTTACTTTTTCTCTTTGTTTCTTACTTTTCTTTCTCTGTTTGTTCTCCGTGACTTTCTCTTTGTCTATTTTTCCTTTTATCTTTGTTTCTTACTTTTCTTTCTCTGTTTTTTCGTGACTTTCTCTGTGTCTATCTTTCTTACTTGTTCTCTTGTTTTCTCTATTGTTGTTTTTCATGGCACCCCCTGCTGTTTTGACATCCCGTCCTTTGTTCGTGTTTGTCTTTATGGCACCCCCTTCCTTTTATGTCCTTTCCTTGTTTCCTACTTGGCTTTTTTCGTGACTTTGTCTTACTTTCTGACTTTGTTTTTTCGTAACTTTGTGTTCTCCCTTCTGACTGTTTGTCTTTGTGTTCTAGGGGCCCCACCTGGTTAGGGTTAGGGTCTTGTGATAGGGCAGGGGCATCCCCAACCCCACGAGGCACTGGCTGGATAGGGTTGTGAAAATAAACAGGCCACCAGCAAGCTGGCAGCCTGAAGTGCACGGGCCATCAATGGGGCCGGGTGGTGATGTCCCTGCCCTGTTTCAAAAAATTACCCATCTTGGGTGTATGCGCATTTTACATCATTGGGCCCTCGCGACGTTTCGGCATTTCTTTGCCTTCTTCAGGCTGGCCCAATGTGTCTTGTCTTGTGTCTGTTTAACTTCTGTCTGTGCCTCTCTTGGCTTTATACTCTTTCTTAGCTCCTCCCACTCTTGGGTTTCCAACTGTTGTTTCTCAAAAATTCTTACTTGTGTTTCTTCCTATTTTTCCTTTTTCATGACTTTCTTGTCTTACTATACTTGTGTTTTCTCTTACTTTTTCTCTTTGTTTCTTACTTTTCTTTCTCTGTTTGTTCTCCGTGACTTTCTCTTTGTCTATTTTTCCTTTTATCTTTGTTTCTTACTTTTCTTTCTCTGTTTTTTCGTGACTTTCTCTGTGTCTATCTTTCTTACTTGTTCTCTTGTTTTCTCTATTGTTGTTTTTCATGGCACCCCCTGCTGTTTTGACATCCCGTCCTTTGTTCGTGTTTGTCTTTATGGCACCCCCTTCCTTTTATGTCCTTTCCTTGTTTCCTACTTGGCTTTTTTCGTGACTTTGTCTTACTTTCTGACTTTGTTTTTTCGTAACTTTGTGTTCTCCCTTCTGACTGTTTGTCTTTGTGTTCTAGGGGCCCCACCTGGTTAGGGTTAGGGTCTTGTGATAGGGCAGGGGCATCCCCAACCCCACGAGGCACTGGCTGGATAGGGTTGTGAAAATAAACAGGCCACCAGCAAGCTGGCAGCCTGAAGTGCACGGGCCATCAATGGGGCCGGGTGGTGATGTCCCTGCCCTGTTTCAAAAAATTACCCATCTTGGGTGTATGCGCATTTTACATCATTGGGCCCTCGCGACGTTTCGGCATTTCTTTGCCTTCTTCAGGCTGGCCCAATGTGTCTTGTCTTGTGTCTGTTTAACTTCTGTCTGTGCCTCTCTTGGCTTTATACTCTTTCTTAGCTCCTCCCACTCTTGGGTTTCCAACTGTTGTTTCTCAAAAATTCTTACTTGTGTTTCTTCCTATTTTTCCTTTTTCATGACTTTCTTGTCTTACTATACTTGTGTTTTCTCTTACTTTTTCTCTTTGTTTCTTACTTTTCTTTCTCTGTTTGTTCTCCGTGACTTTCTCTTTGTCTATTTTTCCTTTTATCTTTGTTTCTTACTTTTCTTTCTCTGTTTTTTCGTGACTTTCTCTGTGTCTATCTTTCTTACTTGTTCTCTTGTTTTCTCTATTGTTGTTTTTCATGGCACCCCCTGCTGTTTTGACATCCCGTCCTTTGTTCGTGTTTGTCTTTATGGCACCCCCTTCCTTTTATGTCCTTTCCTTGTTTCCTACTTGGCTTTTTTCGTGACTTTGTCTTACTTTCTGACTTTGTTTTTTCGTAACTTTGTGTTCTCCCTTCTGACTGTTTGTCTTTGTGTTCTAGGGGCCCCACCTGGTTAGGGTTAGGGTCTTGTGATAGGGCAGGGGCATCCCCAACCCCACGAGGCACTGGCTGGATAGGGTTGTGAAAATAAACAGGCCACCAGCAAGCTGGCAGCCTGAAGTGCACGGGCCATCAATGGGGCCGGGTGGTGATGTCCCTGCCCTGTTTCAAAAAATTACCCATCTTGGGTGTATGCGCATTTTACATCATTGGGCCCTCGCGACGTTTCGGCATTTCTTTGCCTTCTTCAGGCTGGCCCAATGTGTCTTGTCTTGTGTCTGTTTAACTTCTGTCTGTGCCTCTCTTGGCTTTATACTCTTTCTTAGCTCCTCCCACTCTTGGGTTTCCAACTGTTGTTTCTCAAAAATTCTTACTTGTGTTTCTTCCTATTTTTCCTTTTTCATGACTTTCTTGTCTTACTATACTTGTGTTTTCTCTTACTTTTTCTCTTTGTTTCTTACTTTTCTTTCTCTGTTTGTTCTCCGTGACTTTCTCTTTGTCTATTTTTCCTTTTATCTTTGTTTCTTACTTTTCTTTCTCTGTTTTTTCGTGACTTTCTCTGTGTCTATCTTTCTTACTTGTTCTCTTGTTTTCTCTATTGTTGTTTTTCATGGCACCCCCTGCTGTTTTGACATCCCGTCCTTTGTTCGTGTTTGTCTTTATGGCACCCCCTTCCTTTTATGTCCTTTCCTTGTTTCCTACTTGGCTTTTTTCGTGACTTTGTCTTACTTTCTGACTTTGTTTTTTCGTAACTTTGTGTTCTCCCTTCTGACTGTTTGTCTTTGTGTTCTAGGGGCCCCACCTGGTTAGGGTTAGGGTCTTGTGATAGGGCAGGGGCATCCCCAACCCCACGAGGCACTGGCTGGATAGGGTTGTGAAAATAAACAGGCCACCAGCAAGCTGGCAGCCTGAAGTGCACGGGCCATCAATGGGGCCGGGTGGTGATGTCCCTGCCCTGTTTCAAAAAATTACCCATCTTGGGTGTATGCGCATTTTACATCATTGGGCCCTCGCGACGTTTCGGCATTTCTTTGCCTTCTTCAGGCTGGCCCAATGTGTCTTGTCTTGTGTCTGTTTAACTTCTGTCTGTGCCTCTCTTGGCTTTATACTCTTTCTTAGCTCCTCCCACTCTTGGGTTTCCAACTGTTGTTTCTCAAAAATTCTTACTTGTGTTTCTTCCTATTTTTCCTTTTTCATGACTTTCTTGTCTTACTATACTTGTGTTTTCTCTTACTTTTTCTCTTTGTTTCTTACTTTTCTTTCTCTGTTTGTTCTCCGTGACTTTCTCTTTGTCTATTTTTCCTTTTATCTTTGTTTCTTACTTTTCTTTCTCTGTTTTTTCGTGACTTTCTCTGTGTCTATCTTTCTTACTTGTTCTCTTGTTTTCTCTATTGTTGTTTTTCATGGCACCCCCTGCTGTTTTGACATCCCGTCCTTTGTTCGTGTTTGTCTTTATGGCACCCCCTTCCTTTTATGTCCTTTCCTTGTTTCCTACTTGGCTTTTTTCGTGACTTTGTCTTACTTTCTGACTTTGTTTTTTCGTAACTTTGTGTTCTCCCTTCTGACTGTTTGTCTTTGTGTTCTAGGGGCCCCACCTGGTTAGGGTTAGGGTCTTGTGATAGGGCAGGGGCATCCCCAACCCCACGAGGCACTGGCTGGATAGGGTTGTGAAAATAAACAGGCCACCAGCAAGCTGGCAGCCTGAAGTGCACGGGCCATCAATGGGGCCGGGTGGTGATGTCCCTGCCCTGTTTCAAAAAATTACCCATCTTGGGTGTATGCGCATTTTACATCATTGGGCCCTCGCGACGTTTCGGCATTTCTTTGCCTTCTTCAGGCTGGCCCAATGTGTCTTGTCTTGTGTCTGTTTAACTTCTGTCTGTGCCTCTCTTGGCTTTATACTCTTTCTTAGCTCCTCCCACTCTTGGGTTTCCAACTGTTGTTTCTCAAAAATTCTTACTTGTGTTTCTTCCTATTTTTCCTTTTTCATGACTTTCTTGTCTTACTATACTTGTGTTTTCTCTTACTTTTTCTCTTTGTTTCTTACTTTTCTTTCTCTGTTTGTTCTCCGTGACTTTCTCTTTGTCTATTTTTCCTTTTATCTTTGTTTCTTACTTTTCTTTCTCTGTTTTTTCGTGACTTTCTCTGTGTCTATCTTTCTTACTTGTTCTCTTGTTTTCTCTATTGTTGTTTTTCATGGCACCCCCTGCTGTTTTGACATCCCGTCCTTTGTTCGTGTTTGTCTTTATGGCACCCCCTTCCTTTTATGTCCTTTCCTTGTTTCCTACTTGGCTTTTTTCGTGACTTTGTCTTACTTTCTGACTTTGTTTTTTCGTAACTTTGTGTTCTCCCTTCTGACTGTTTGTCTTTGTGTTCTAGGGGCCCCACCTGGTTAGGGTTAGGGTCTTGTGATAGGGCAGGGGCATCCCCAACCCCACGAGGCACTGGCTGGATAGGGTTGTGAAAATAAACAGGCCACCAGCAAGCTGGCAGCCTGAAGTGCACGGGCCATCAATGGGGCCGGGTGGTGATGTCCCTGCCCTGTTTCAAAAAATTACCCATCTTGGGTGTATGCGCATTTTACATCATTGGGCCCTCGCGACGTTTCGGCATTTCTTTGCCTTCTTCAGGCTGGCCCAATGTGTCTTGTCTTGTGTCTGTTTAACTTCTGTCTGTGCCTCTCTTGGCTTTATACTCTTTCTTAGCTCCTCCCACTCTTGGGTTTCCAACTGTTGTTTCTCAAAAATTCTTACTTGTGTTTCTTCCTATTTTTCCTTTTTCATGACTTTCTTGTCTTACTATACTTGTGTTTTCTCTTACTTTTTCTCTTTGTTTCTTACTTTTCTTTCTCTGTTTGTTCTCCGTGACTTTCTCTTTGTCTATTTTTCCTTTTATCTTTGTTTCTTACTTTTCTTTCTCTGTTTTTTCGTGACTTTCTCTGTGTCTATCTTTCTTACTTGTTCTCTTGTTTTCTCTATTGTTGTTTTTCATGGCACCCCCTGCTGTTTTGACATCCCGTCCTTTGTTCGTGTTTGTCTTTATGGCACCCCCTTCCTTTTATGTCCTTTCCTTGTTTCCTACTTGGCTTTTTTCGTGACTTTGTCTTACTTTCTGACTTTGTTTTTTCGTAACTTTGTGTTCTCCCTTCTGACTGTTTGTCTTTGTGTTCTAGGGGCCCCACCTGGTTAGGGTTAGGGTCTTGTGATAGGGCAGGGGCATCCCCAACCCCACGAGGCACTGGCTGGATAGGGTTGTGAAAATAAACAGGCCACCAGCAAGCTGGCAGCCTGAAGTGCACGGGCCATCAATGGGGCCGGGTGGTGATGTCCCTGCCCTGTTTCAAAAAATTACCCATCTTGGGTGTATGCGCATTTTACATCATTGGGCCCTCGCGACGTTTCGGCATTTCTTTGCCTTCTTCAGGCTGGCCCAATGTGTCTTGTCTTGTGTCTGTTTAACTTCTGTCTGTGCCTCTCTTGGCTTTATACTCTTTCTTAGCTCCTCCCACTCTTGGGTTTCCAACTGTTGTTTCTCAAAAATTCTTACTTGTGTTTCTTCCTATTTTTCCTTTTTCATGACTTTCTTGTCTTACTATACTTGTGTTTTCTCTTACTTTTTCTCTTTGTTTCTTACTTTTCTTTCTCTGTTTGTTCTCCGTGACTTTCTCTTTGTCTATTTTTCCTTTTATCTTTGTTTCTTACTTTTCTTTCTCTGTTTTTTCGTGACTTTCTCTGTGTCTATCTTTCTTACTTGTTCTCTTGTTTTCTCTATTGTTGTTTTTCATGGCACCCCCTGCTGTTTTGACATCCCGTCCTTTGTTCGTGTTTGTCTTTATGGCACCCCCTTCCTTTTATGTCCTTTCCTTGTTTCCTACTTGGCTTTTTTCGTGACTTTGTCTTACTTTCTGACTTTGTTTTTTCGTAACTTTGTGTTCTCCCTTCTGACTGTTTGTCTTTGTGTTCTAGGGGCCCCACCTGGTTAGGGTTAGGGTCTTGTGATAGGGCAGGGGCATCCCCAACCCCACGAGGCACTGGCTGGATAGGGTTGTGAAAATAAACAGGCCACCAGCAAGCTGGCAGCCTGAAGTGCACGGGCCATCAATGGGGCCGGGTGGTGATGTCCCTGCCCTGTTTCAAAAAATTACCCATCTTGGGTGTATGCGCATTTTACATCATTGGGCCCTCGCGACGTTTCGGCATTTCTTTGCCTTCTTCAGGCTGGCCCAATGTGTCTTGTCTTGTGTCTGTTTAACTTCTGTCTGTGCCTCTCTTGGCTTTATACTCTTTCTTAGCTCCTCCCACTCTTGGGTTTCCAACTGTTGTTTCTCAAAAATTCTTACTTGTGTTTCTTCCTATTTTTCCTTTTTCATGACTTTCTTGTCTTACTATACTTGTGTTTTCTCTTACTTTTTCTCTTTGTTTCTTACTTTTCTTTCTCTGTTTGTTCTCCGTGACTTTCTCTTTGTCTATTTTTCCTTTTATCTTTGTTTCTTACTTTTCTTTCTCTGTTTTTTCGTGACTTTCTCTGTGTCTATCTTTCTTACTTGTTCTCTTGTTTTCTCTATTGTTGTTTTTCATGGCACCCCCTGCTGTTTTGACATCCCGTCCTTTGTTCGTGTTTGTCTTTATGGCACCCCCTTCCTTTTATGTCCTTTCCTTGTTTCCTACTTGGCTTTTTTCGTGACTTTGTCTTACTTTCTGACTTTGTTTTTTCGTAACTTTGTGTTCTCCCTTCTGACTGTTTGTCTTTGTGTTCTAGGGGCCCCACCTGGTTAGGGTTAGGGTCTTGTGATAGGGCAGGGGCATCCCCAACCCCACGAGGCACTGGCTGGATAGGGTTGTGAAAATAAACAGGCCACCAGCAAGCTGGCAGCCTGAAGTGCACGGGCCATCAATGGGGCCGGGTGGTGATGTCCCTGCCCTGTTTCAAAAAATTACCCATCTTGGGTGTATGCGCATTTTACATCATTGGGCCCTCGCGACGTTTCGGCATTTCTTTGCCTTCTTCAGGCTGGCCCAATGTGTCTTGTCTTGTGTCTGTTTAACTTCTGTCTGTGCCTCTCTTGGCTTTATACTCTTTCTTAGCTCCTCCCACTCTTGGGTTTCCAACTGTTGTTTCTCAAAAATTCTTACTTGTGTTTCTTCCTATTTTTCCTTTTTCATGACTTTCTTGTCTTACTATACTTGTGTTTTCTCTTACTTTTTCTCTTTGTTTCTTACTTTTCTTTCTCTGTTTGTTCTCCGTGACTTTCTCTTTGTCTATTTTTCCTTTTATCTTTGTTTCTTACTTTTCTTTCTCTGTTTTTTCGTGACTTTCTCTGTGTCTATCTTTCTTACTTGTTCTCTTGTTTTCTCTATTGTTGTTTTTCATGGCACCCCCTGCTGTTTTGACATCCCGTCCTTTGTTCGTGTTTGTCTTTATGGCACCCCCTTCCTTTTATGTCCTTTCCTTGTTTCCTACTTGGCTTTTTTCGTGACTTTGTCTTACTTTCTGACTTTGTTTTTTCGTAACTTTGTGTTCTCCCTTCTGACTGTTTGTCTTTGTGTTCTAGGGGCCCCACCTGGTTAGGGTTAGGGTCTTGTGATAGGGCAGGGGCATCCCCAACCCCACGAGGCACTGGCTGGATAGGGTTGTGAAAATAAACAGGCCACCAGCAAGCTGGCAGCCTGAAGTGCACGGGCCATCAATGGGGCCGGGTGGTGATGTCCCTGCCCTGTTTCAAAAAATTACCCATCTTGGGTGTATGCGCATTTTACATCATTGGGCCCTCGCGACGTTTCGGCATTTCTTTGCCTTCTTCAGGCTGGCCCAATGTGTCTTGTCTTGTGTCTGTTTAACTTCTGTCTGTGCCTCTCTTGGCTTTATACTCTTTCTTAGCTCCTCCCACTCTTGGGTTTCCAACTGTTGTTTCTCAAAAATTCTTACTTGTGTTTCTTCCTATTTTTCCTTTTTCATGACTTTCTTGTCTTACTATACTTGTGTTTTCTCTTACTTTTTCTCTTTGTTTCTTACTTTTCTTTCTCTGTTTGTTCTCCGTGACTTTCTCTTTGTCTATTTTTCCTTTTATCTTTGTTTCTTACTTTTCTTTCTCTGTTTTTTCGTGACTTTCTCTGTGTCTATCTTTCTTACTTGTTCTCTTGTTTTCTCTATTGTTGTTTTTCATGGCACCCCCTGCTGTTTTGACATCCCGTCCTTTGTTCGTGTTTGTCTTTATGGCACCCCCTTCCTTTTATGTCCTTTCCTTGTTTCCTACTTGGCTTTTTTCGTGACTTTGTCTTACTTTCTGACTTTGTTTTTTCGTAACTTTGTGTTCTCCCTTCTGACTGTTTGTCTTTGTGTTCTAGGGGCCCCACCTGGTTAGGGTTAGGGTCTTGTGATAGGGCAGGGGCATCCCCAACCCCACGAGGCACTGGCTGGATAGGGTTGTGAAAATAAACAGGCCACCAGCAAGCTGGCAGCCTGAAGTGCACGGGCCATCAATGGGGCCGGGTGGTGATGTCCCTGCCCTGTTTCAAAAAATTACCCATCTTGGGTGTATGCGCATTTTACATCATTGGGCCCTCGCGACGTTTCGGCATTTCTTTGCCTTCTTCAGGCTGGCCCAATGTGTCTTGTCTTGTGTCTGTTTAACTTCTGTCTGTGCCTCTCTTGGCTTTATACTCTTTCTTAGCTCCTCCCACTCTTGGGTTTCCAACTGTTGTTTCTCAAAAATTCTTACTTGTGTTTCTTCCTATTTTTCCTTTTTCATGACTTTCTTGTCTTACTATACTTGTGTTTTCTCTTACTTTTTCTCTTTGTTTCTTACTTTTCTTTCTCTGTTTGTTCTCCGTGACTTTCTCTTTGTCTATTTTTCCTTTTATCTTTGTTTCTTACTTTTCTTTCTCTGTTTTTTCGTGACTTTCTCTGTGTCTATCTTTCTTACTTGTTCTCTTGTTTTCTCTATTGTTGTTTTTCATGGCACCCCCTGCTGTTTTGACATCCCGTCCTTTGTTCGTGTTTGTCTTTATGGCACCCCCTTCCTTTTATGTCCTTTCCTTGTTTCCTACTTGGCTTTTTTCGTGACTTTGTCTTACTTTCTGACTTTGTTTTTTCGTAACTTTGTGTTCTCCCTTCTGACTGTTTGTCTTTGTGTTCTAGGGGCCCCACCTGGTTAGGGTTAGGGTCTTGTGATAGGGCAGGGGCATCCCCAACCCCACGAGGCACTGGCTGGATAGGGTTGTGAAAATAAACAGGCCACCAGCAAGCTGGCAGCCTGAAGTGCACGGGCCATCAATGGGGCCGGGTGGTGATGTCCCTGCCCTGTTTCAAAAAATTACCCATCTTGGGTGTATGCGCATTTTACATCATTGGGCCCTCGCGACGTTTCGGCATTTCTTTGCCTTCTTCAGGCTGGCCCAATGTGTCTTGTCTTGTGTCTGTTTAACTTCTGTCTGTGCCTCTCTTGGCTTTATACTCTTTCTTAGCTCCTCCCACTCTTGGGTTTCCAACTGTTGTTTCTCAAAAATTCTTACTTGTGTTTCTTCCTATTTTTCCTTTTTCATGACTTTCTTGTCTTACTATACTTGTGTTTTCTCTTACTTTTTCTCTTTGTTTCTTACTTTTCTTTCTCTGTTTGTTCTCCGTGACTTTCTCTTTGTCTATTTTTCCTTTTATCTTTGTTTCTTACTTTTCTTTCTCTGTTTTTTCGTGACTTTCTCTGTGTCTATCTTTCTTACTTGTTCTCTTGTTTTCTCTATTGTTGTTTTTCATGGCACCCCCTGCTGTTTTGACATCCCGTCCTTTGTTCGTGTTTGTCTTTATGGCACCCCCTTCCTTTTATGTCCTTTCCTTGTTTCCTACTTGGCTTTTTTCGTGACTTTGTCTTACTTTCTGACTTTGTTTTTTCGTAACTTTGTGTTCTCCCTTCTGACTGTTTGTCTTTGTGTTCTAGGGGCCCCACCTGGTTAGGGTTAGGGTCTTGTGATAGGGCAGGGGCATCCCCAACCCCACGAGGCACTGGCTGGATAGGGTTGTGAAAATAAACAGGCCACCAGCAAGCTGGCAGCCTGAAGTGCACGGGCCATCAATGGGGCCGGGTGGTGATGTCCCTGCCCTGTTTCAAAAAATTACCCATCTTGGGTGTATGCGCATTTTACATCATTGGGCCCTCGCGACGTTTCGGCATTTCTTTGCCTTCTTCAGGCTGGCCCAATGTGTCTTGTCTTGTGTCTGTTTAACTTCTGTCTGTGCCTCTCTTGGCTTTATACTCTTTCTTAGCTCCTCCCACTCTTGGGTTTCCAACTGTTGTTTCTCAAAAATTCTTACTTGTGTTTCTTCCTATTTTTCCTTTTTCATGACTTTCTTGTCTTACTATACTTGTGTTTTCTCTTACTTTTTCTCTTTGTTTCTTACTTTTCTTTCTCTGTTTGTTCTCCGTGACTTTCTCTTTGTCTATTTTTCCTTTTATCTTTGTTTCTTACTTTTCTTTCTCTGTTTTTTCGTGACTTTCTCTGTGTCTATCTTTCTTACTTGTTCTCTTGTTTTCTCTATTGTTGTTTTTCATGGCACCCCCTGCTGTTTTGACATCCCGTCCTTTGTTCGTGTTTGTCTTTATGGCACCCCCTTCCTTTTATGTCCTTTCCTTGTTTCCTACTTGGCTTTTTTCGTGACTTTGTCTTACTTTCTGACTTTGTTTTTTCGTAACTTTGTGTTCTCCCTTCTGACTGTTTGTCTTTGTGTTCTAGGGGCCCCACCTGGTTAGGGTTAGGGTCTTGTGATAGGGCAGGGGCATCCCCAACCCCACGAGGCACTGGCTGGATAGGGTTGTGAAAATAAACAGGCCACCAGCAAGCTGGCAGCCTGAAGTGCACGGGCCATCAATGGGGCCGGGTGGTGATGTCCCTGCCCTGTTTCAAAAAATTACCCATCTTGGGTGTATGCGCATTTTACATCATTGGGCCCTCGCGACGTTTCGGCATTTCTTTGCCTTCTTCAGGCTGGCCCAATGTGTCTTGTCTTGTGTCTGTTTAACTTCTGTCTGTGCCTCTCTTGGCTTTATACTCTTTCTTAGCTCCTCCCACTCTTGGGTTTCCAACTGTTGTTTCTCAAAAATTCTTACTTGTGTTTCTTCCTATTTTTCCTTTTTCATGACTTTCTTGTCTTACTATACTTGTGTTTTCTCTTACTTTTTCTCTTTGTTTCTTACTTTTCTTTCTCTGTTTGTTCTCCGTGACTTTCTCTTTGTCTATTTTTCCTTTTATCTTTGTTTCTTACTTTTCTTTCTCTGTTTTTTCGTGACTTTCTCTGTGTCTATCTTTCTTACTTGTTCTCTTGTTTTCTCTATTGTTGTTTTTCATGGCACCCCCTGCTGTTTTGACATCCCGTCCTTTGTTCGTGTTTGTCTTTATGGCACCCCCTTCCTTTTATGTCCTTTCCTTGTTTCCTACTTGGCTTTTTTCGTGACTTTGTCTTACTTTCTGACTTTGTTTTTTCGTAACTTTGTGTTCTCCCTTCTGACTGTTTGTCTTTGTGTTCTAGGGGCCCCACCTGGTTAGGGTTAGGGTCTTGTGATAGGGCAGGGGCATCCCCAACCCCACGAGGCACTGGCTGGATAGGGTTGTGAAAATAAACAGGCCACCAGCAAGCTGGCAGCCTGAAGTGCACGGGCCATCAATGGGGCCGGGTGGTGATGTCCCTGCCCTGTTTCAAAAAATTACCCATCTTGGGTGTATGCGCATTTTACATCATTGGGCCCTCGCGACGTTTCGGCATTTCTTTGCCTTCTTCAGGCTGGCCCAATGTGTCTTGTCTTGTGTCTGTTTAACTTCTGTCTGTGCCTCTCTTGGCTTTATACTCTTTCTTAGCTCCTCCCACTCTTGGGTTTCCAACTGTTGTTTCTCAAAAATTCTTACTTGTGTTTCTTCCTATTTTTCCTTTTTCATGACTTTCTTGTCTTACTATACTTGTGTTTTCTCTTACTTTTTCTCTTTGTTTCTTACTTTTCTTTCTCTGTTTGTTCTCCGTGACTTTCTCTTTGTCTATTTTTCCTTTTATCTTTGTTTCTTACTTTTCTTTCTCTGTTTTTTCGTGACTTTCTCTGTGTCTATCTTTCTTACTTGTTCTCTTGTTTTCTCTATTGTTGTTTTTCATGGCACCCCCTGCTGTTTTGACATCCCGTCCTTTGTTCGTGTTTGTCTTTATGGCACCCCCTTCCTTTTATGTCCTTTCCTTGTTTCCTACTTGGCTTTTTTCGTGACTTTGTCTTACTTTCTGACTTTGTTTTTTCGTAACTTTGTGTTCTCCCTTCTGACTGTTTGTCTTTGTGTTCTAGGGGCCCCACCTGGTTAGGGTTAGGGTCTTGTGATAGGGCAGGGGCATCCCCAACCCCACGAGGCACTGGCTGGATAGGGTTGTGAAAATAAACAGGCCACCAGCAAGCTGGCAGCCTGAAGTGCACGGGCCATCAATGGGGCCGGGTGGTGATGTCCCTGCCCTGTTTCAAAAAATTACCCATCTTGGGTGTATGCGCATTTTACATCATTGGGCCCTCGCGACGTTTCGGCATTTCTTTGCCTTCTTCAGGCTGGCCCAATGTGTCTTGTCTTGTGTCTGTTTAACTTCTGTCTGTGCCTCTCTTGGCTTTATACTCTTTCTTAGCTCCTCCCACTCTTGGGTTTCCAACTGTTGTTTCTCAAAAATTCTTACTTGTGTTTCTTCCTATTTTTCCTTTTTCATGACTTTCTTGTCTTACTATACTTGTGTTTTCTCTTACTTTTTCTCTTTGTTTCTTACTTTTCTTTCTCTGTTTGTTCTCCGTGACTTTCTCTTTGTCTATTTTTCCTTTTATCTTTGTTTCTTACTTTTCTTTCTCTGTTTTTTCGTGACTTTCTCTGTGTCTATCTTTCTTACTTGTTCTCTTGTTTTCTCTATTGTTGTTTTTCATGGCACCCCCTGCTGTTTTGACATCCCGTCCTTTGTTCGTGTTTGTCTTTATGGCACCCCCTTCCTTTTATGTCCTTTCCTTGTTTCCTACTTGGCTTTTTTCGTGACTTTGTCTTACTTTCTGACTTTGTTTTTTCGTAACTTTGTGTTCTCCCTTCTGACTGTTTGTCTTTGTGTTCTAGGGGCCCCACCTGGTTAGGGTTAGGGTCTTGTGATAGGGCAGGGGCATCCCCAACCCCACGAGGCACTGGCTGGATAGGGTTGTGAAAATAAACAGGCCACCAGCAAGCTGGCAGCCTGAAGTGCACGGGCCATCAATGGGGCCGGGTGGTGATGTCCCTGCCCTGTTTCAAAAAATTACCCATCTTGGGTGTATGCGCATTTTACATCATTGGGCCCTCGCGACGTTTCGGCATTTCTTTGCCTTCTTCAGGCTGGCCCAATGTGTCTTGTCTTGTGTCTGTTTAACTTCTGTCTGTGCCTCTCTTGGCTTTATACTCTTTCTTAGCTCCTCCCACTCTTGGGTTTCCAACTGTTGTTTCTCAAAAATTCTTACTTGTGTTTCTTCCTATTTTTCCTTTTTCATGACTTTCTTGTCTTACTATACTTGTGTTTTCTCTTACTTTTTCTCTTTGTTTCTTACTTTTCTTTCTCTGTTTGTTCTCCGTGACTTTCTCTTTGTCTATTTTTCCTTTTATCTTTGTTTCTTACTTTTCTTTCTCTGTTTTTTCGTGACTTTCTCTGTGTCTATCTTTCTTACTTGTTCTCTTGTTTTCTCTATTGTTGTTTTTCATGGCACCCCCTGCTGTTTTGACATCCCGTCCTTTGTTCGTGTTTGTCTTTATGGCACCCCCTTCCTTTTATGTCCTTTCCTTGTTTCCTACTTGGCTTTTTTCGTGACTTTGTCTTACTTTCTGACTTTGTTTTTTCGTAACTTTGTGTTCTCCCTTCTGACTGTTTGTCTTTGTGTTCTAGGGGCCCCACCTGGTTAGGGTTAGGGTCTTGTGATAGGGCAGGGGCATCCCCAACCCCACGAGGCACTGGCTGGATAGGGTTGTGAAAATAAACAGGCCACCAGCAAGCTGGCAGCCTGAAGTGCACGGGCCATCAATGGGGCCGGGTGGTGATGTCCCTGCCCTGTTTCAAAAAATTACCCATCTTGGGTGTATGCGCATTTTACATCATTGGGCCCTCGCGACGTTTCGGCATTTCTTTGCCTTCTTCAGGCTGGCCCAATGTGTCTTGTCTTGTGTCTGTTTAACTTCTGTCTGTGCCTCTCTTGGCTTTATACTCTTTCTTAGCTCCTCCCACTCTTGGGTTTCCAACTGTTGTTTCTCAAAAATTCTTACTTGTGTTTCTTCCTATTTTTCCTTTTTCATGACTTTCTTGTCTTACTATACTTGTGTTTTCTCTTACTTTTTCTCTTTGTTTCTTACTTTTCTTTCTCTGTTTGTTCTCCGTGACTTTCTCTTTGTCTATTTTTCCTTTTATCTTTGTTTCTTACTTTTCTTTCTCTGTTTTTTCGTGACTTTCTCTGTGTCTATCTTTCTTACTTGTTCTCTTGTTTTCTCTATTGTTGTTTTTCATGGCACCCCCTGCTGTTTTGACATCCCGTCCTTTGTTCGTGTTTGTCTTTATGGCACCCCCTTCCTTTTATGTCCTTTCCTTGTTTCCTACTTGGCTTTTTTCGTGACTTTGTCTTACTTTCTGACTTTGTTTTTTCGTAACTTTGTGTTCTCCCTTCTGACTGTTTGTCTTTGTGTTCTAGGGGCCCCACCTGGTTAGGGTTAGGGTCTTGTGATAGGGCAGGGGCATCCCCAACCCCACGAGGCACTGGCTGGATAGGGTTGTGAAAATAAACAGGCCACCAGCAAGCTGGCAGCCTGAAGTGCACGGGCCATCAATGGGGCCGGGTGGTGATGTCCCTGCCCTGTTTCAAAAAATTACCCATCTTGGGTGTATGCGCATTTTACATCATTGGGCCCTCGCGACGTTTCGGCATTTCTTTGCCTTCTTCAGGCTGGCCCAATGTGTCTTGTCTTGTGTCTGTTTAACTTCTGTCTGTGCCTCTCTTGGCTTTATACTCTTTCTTAGCTCCTCCCACTCTTGGGTTTCCAACTGTTGTTTCTCAAAAATTCTTACTTGTGTTTCTTCCTATTTTTCCTTTTTCATGACTTTCTTGTCTTACTATACTTGTGTTTTCTCTTACTTTTTCTCTTTGTTTCTTACTTTTCTTTCTCTGTTTGTTCTCCGTGACTTTCTCTTTGTCTATTTTTCCTTTTATCTTTGTTTCTTACTTTTCTTTCTCTGTTTTTTCGTGACTTTCTCTGTGTCTATCTTTCTTACTTGTTCTCTTGTTTTCTCTATTGTTGTTTTTCATGGCACCCCCTGCTGTTTTGACATCCCGTCCTTTGTTCGTGTTTGTCTTTATGGCACCCCCTTCCTTTTATGTCCTTTCCTTGTTTCCTACTTGGCTTTTTTCGTGACTTTGTCTTACTTTCTGACTTTGTTTTTTCGTAACTTTGTGTTCTCCCTTCTGACTGTTTGTCTTTGTGTTCTAGGGGCCCCACCTGGTTAGGGTTAGGGTCTTGTGATAGGGCAGGGGCATCCCCAACCCCACGAGGCACTGGCTGGATAGGGTTGTGAAAATAAACAGGCCACCAGCAAGCTGGCAGCCTGAAGTGCACGGGCCATCAATGGGGCCGGGTGGTGATGTCCCTGCCCTGTTTCAAAAAATTACCCATCTTGGGTGTATGCGCATTTTACATCATTGGGCCCTCGCGACGTTTCGGCATTTCTTTGCCTTCTTCAGGCTGGCCCAATGTGTCTTGTCTTGTGTCTGTTTAACTTCTGTCTGTGCCTCTCTTGGCTTTATACTCTTTCTTAGCTCCTCCCACTCTTGGGTTTCCAACTGTTGTTTCTCAAAAATTCTTACTTGTGTTTCTTCCTATTTTTCCTTTTTCATGACTTTCTTGTCTTACTATACTTGTGTTTTCTCTTACTTTTTCTCTTTGTTTCTTACTTTTCTTTCTCTGTTTGTTCTCCGTGACTTTCTCTTTGTCTATTTTTCCTTTTATCTTTGTTTCTTACTTTTCTTTCTCTGTTTTTTCGTGACTTTCTCTGTGTCTATCTTTCTTACTTGTTCTCTTGTTTTCTCTATTGTTGTTTTTCATGGCACCCCCTGCTGTTTTGACATCCCGTCCTTTGTTCGTGTTTGTCTTTATGGCACCCCCTTCCTTTTATGTCCTTTCCTTGTTTCCTACTTGGCTTTTTTCGTGACTTTGTCTTACTTTCTGACTTTGTTTTTTCGTAACTTTGTGTTCTCCCTTCTGACTGTTTGTCTTTGTGTTCTAGGGGCCCCACCTGGTTAGGGTTAGGGTCTTGTGATAGGGCAGGGGCATCCCCAACCCCACGAGGCACTGGCTGGATAGGGTTGTGAAAATAAACAGGCCACCAGCAAGCTGGCAGCCTGAAGTGCACGGGCCATCAATGGGGCCGGGTGGTGATGTCCCTGCCCTGTTTCAAAAAATTACCCATCTTGGGTGTATGCGCATTTTACATCATTGGGCCCTCGCGACGTTTCGGCATTTCTTTGCCTTCTTCAGGCTGGCCCAATGTGTCTTGTCTTGTGTCTGTTTAACTTCTGTCTGTGCCTCTCTTGGCTTTATACTCTTTCTTAGCTCCTCCCACTCTTGGGTTTCCAACTGTTGTTTCTCAAAAATTCTTACTTGTGTTTCTTCCTATTTTTCCTTTTTCATGACTTTCTTGTCTTACTATACTTGTGTTTTCTCTTACTTTTTCTCTTTGTTTCTTACTTTTCTTTCTCTGTTTGTTCTCCGTGACTTTCTCTTTGTCTATTTTTCCTTTTATCTTTGTTTCTTACTTTTCTTTCTCTGTTTTTTCGTGACTTTCTCTGTGTCTATCTTTCTTACTTGTTCTCTTGTTTTCTCTATTGTTGTTTTTCATGGCACCCCCTGCTGTTTTGACATCCCGTCCTTTGTTCGTGTTTGTCTTTATGGCACCCCCTTCCTTTTATGTCCTTTCCTTGTTTCCTACTTGGCTTTTTTCGTGACTTTGTCTTACTTTCTGACTTTGTTTTTTCGTAACTTTGTGTTCTCCCTTCTGACTGTTTGTCTTTGTGTTCTAGGGGCCCCACCTGGTTAGGGTTAGGGTCTTGTGATAGGGCAGGGGCATCCCCAACCCCACGAGGCACTGGCTGGATAGGGTTGTGAAAATAAACAGGCCACCAGCAAGCTGGCAGCCTGAAGTGCACGGGCCATCAATGGGGCCGGGTGGTGATGTCCCTGCCCTGTTTCAAAAAATTACCCATCTTGGGTGTATGCGCATTTTACATCATTGGGCCCTCGCGACGTTTCGGCATTTCTTTGCCTTCTTCAGGCTGGCCCAATGTGTCTTGTCTTGTGTCTGTTTAACTTCTGTCTGTGCCTCTCTTGGCTTTATACTCTTTCTTAGCTCCTCCCACTCTTGGGTTTCCAACTGTTGTTTCTCAAAAATTCTTACTTGTGTTTCTTCCTATTTTTCCTTTTTCATGACTTTCTTGTCTTACTATACTTGTGTTTTCTCTTACTTTTTCTCTTTGTTTCTTACTTTTCTTTCTCTGTTTGTTCTCCGTGACTTTCTCTTTGTCTATTTTTCCTTTTATCTTTGTTAGGGTTAGGGTTAGGAGTGAGAAAAAGAACCTGTCCCTCTCAGAGTGGACAGGGTCACAGCAATCGAGTCCCCGTACGCACTCCAGGAGGAACAGAGCGTGCACGGGCCATCGCACCCGACGGTCTGCAGCCTCACATCCCTCTACCTCCATAATTGTTTTTTTAATTTTCAGGTAAGTATTTCTTTTTGCAGGTTTTTTCCAATCAGGTAAGTATTTTTTTTACTTTTTTAACAGGTAAGTGTTTCTTTTTTTGCAGGTTGTCCAATAAAGATTTTTAATTCCAATTTGTTTTCTGTGTTTCCTTTCAAATTTAGTTTGAATTAATCTCCAATTTGAGTTTTTAAGGAAAATGAATAAAACATGAATTAAAATATGAAATAAAATCCCCCAAAATAACAAACTAAAATAACAAACTAACATAAAATTGAAAAAATTAAATGAGTATGCCCCTGTCGCGACGTTTCGAAGATGTTCCTCCTTCCTCAGGCGAGGGCATACTGAAGAGCTGTGTTTTGAGCCTCCTATTTATACTCTCCCCTCTGATCCCGCCTCCTTTGGCTTTTTTTCGGCTTTCTGTTAAATTTCTTTTCAGCTTTTTGCTTTTCTCCAATTCTGCCAGTCTTTTTGGCTCTAATCTTTCCCTTCTTTTTCCTTTCTTCATTTTCAGTCTTTTCCTCTTTCCCCTTTGACTTTTCCCTTTTCCTCATCCTTTTCTTCCCTTCTCTTGACCTCTGCCCTTTACCCTTCCTTTTGGCCTACATCTGTCTCTTTCTCTTCCAATTTTAGGTTCCTATTAATGCCGACTTGGCTTTTTCTATAACTCTCTACCCTACTTGGGGAGGACTCAACCCTACTTGGGGAGTAAACAATTTAGAAAGGCGATGTGACTGTGGGTTAGGCTTTAGGTTTCAGTTAGGGTTAGGATTACTTGGGCTTCAGATCTAGTACTGGGCTGAGGTTTGAGATTCAATTTCCAAAAAATGAAGTAGAATTGGGATTTGTCCGAAATAGTAAATTTTTAGGGCCAGATTAGATCAGGGGGTAGGCAAAATAGGGCTAAATTCCAATTAGGATTCAATTAATTTTAGATAAACAAATTGGTTAGGGTTAGGGTTATAATTTGGGTAGGGCATAGGTGCCAGATTTAGCTTTAACTAGGAGTGAGACCCAAAGACCAACCGGATCGAGGCGCTGGCTGGTTAGGAGTGAGAAAAAGAACCTGTCCCTCTCAGAGTGGACAGGGTCACAGCAATCGAGTCCCCGTACGCACTCCAGGAGGAACAGAGCGTGCACGGGCCATCGCACCCGACGGTCTGCAGCCTCACATCCCTCTACCTCCATAATTGTTTTTTTAATTTTCAGGTAAGTATTTCTTTTTGCAGGTTTTTTCCAATCAGGTAAGTATTTTTTTTACTTTTTTAACAGGTAAGTGTTTCTTTTTTTGCAGGTTGTCCAATAAAGATTTTTAATTCCAATTTGTTTTCTGTGTTTCCTTTCAAATTTAGTTTGAATTAATCTCCAATTTGAGTTTTTAAGGAAAATGAATAAAACATGAATTAAAATATGAAATAAAATCCCCCAAAATAACAAACTAAAATAACAAACTAACATAAAATTGAAAAAATTAAATGAGTATGCCCCTGTCGCGACGTTTCGAAGATGTTCCTCCTTCCTCAGGCGAGGGCATACTGAAGAGCTGTGTTTTGAGCCTCCTATTTATACTCTCCCCTCTGATCCCGCCTCCTTTGGCTTTTTTTCGGCTTTCTGTTAAATTTCTTTTCAGCTTTTTGCTTTTCTCCAATTCTGCCAGTCTTTTTGGCTCTAATCTTTCCCTTCTTTTTCCTTTCTTCATTTTCAGTCTTTTCCTCTTTCCCCTTTGACTTTTCCCTTTTCCTCATCCTTTTCTTCCCTTCTCTTGACCTCTGCCCTTTACCCTTCCTTTTGGCCTACATCTGTCTCTTTCTCTTCCAATTTTAGGTTCCTATTAATGCCGACTTGGCTTTTTCTATAACTCTCTACCCTACTTGGGGAGGACTCAACCCTACTTGGGGAGTAAACAATTTAGAAAGGCGATGTGACTGTGGGTTAGGCTTTAGGTTTCAGTTAGGGTTAGGATTACTTGGGCTTCAGATCTAGTACTGGGCTGAGGTTTGAGATTCAATTTCCAAAAAATGAAGTAGAATTGGGATTTGTCCGAAATAGTAAATTTTTAGGGCCAGATTAGATCAGGGGGTAGGCAAAATAGGGCTAAATTCCAATTAGGATTCAATTAATTTTAGATAAACAAATTGGTTAGGGTTAGGGTTATAATTTGGGTAGGGCATAGGTGCCAGATTTAGCTTTAACTAGGAGTGAGACCCAAAGACCAACCGGATCGAGGCGCTGGCTGGTTAGGAGTGAGAAAAAGAACCTGTCCCTCTCAGAGTGGACAGGGTCACAGCAATCGAGTCCCCGTACGCACTCCAGGAGGAACAGAGCGTGCACGGGCCATCGCACCCGACGGTCTGCAGCCTCACATCCCTCTACCTCCATAATTGTTTTTTTAATTTTCAGGTAAGTATTTCTTTTTGCAGGTTTTTTCCAATCAGGTAAGTATTTTTTTTACTTTTTTAACAGGTAAGTGTTTCTTTTTTTGCAGGTTGTCCAATAAAGATTTTTAATTCCAATTTGTTTTCTGTGTTTCCTTTCAAATTTAGTTTGAATTAATCTCCAATTTGAGTTTTTAAGGAAAATGAATAAAACATGAATTAAAATATGAAATAAAATCCCCCAAAATAACAAACTAAAATAACAAACTAACATAAAATTGAAAAAATTAAATGAGTATGCCCCTGTCGCGACGTTTCGAAGATGTTCCTCCTTCCTCAGGCGAGGGCATACTGAAGAGCTGTGTTTTGAGCCTCCTATTTATACTCTCCCCTCTGATCCCGCCTCCTTTGGCTTTTTTTCGGCTTTCTGTTAAATTTCTTTTCAGCTTTTTGCTTTTCTCCAATTCTGCCAGTCTTTTTGGCTCTAATCTTTCCCTTCTTTTTCCTTTCTTCATTTTCAGTCTTTTCCTCTTTCCCCTTTGACTTTTCCCTTTTCCTCATCCTTTTCTTCCCTTCTCTTGACCTCTGCCCTTTACCCTTCCTTTTGGCCTACATCTGTCTCTTTCTCTTCCAATTTTAGGTTCCTATTAATGCCGACTTGGCTTTTTCTATAACTCTCTACCCTACTTGGGGAGGACTCAACCCTACTTGGGGAGTAAACAATTTAGAAAGGCGATGTGACTGTGGGTTAGGCTTTAGGTTTCAGTTAGGGTTAGGATTACTTGGGCTTCAGATCTAGTACTGGGCTGAGGTTTGAGATTCAATTTCCAAAAAATGAAGTAGAATTGGGATTTGTCCGAAATAGTAAATTTTTAGGGCCAGATTAGATCAGGGGGTAGGCAAAATAGGGCTAAATTCCAATTAGGATTCAATTAATTTTAGATAAACAAATTGGTTAGGGTTAGGGTTATAATTTGGGTAGGGCATAGGTGCCAGATTTAGCTTTAACTAGGAGTGAGACCCAAAGACCAACCGGATCGAGGCGCTGGCTGGTTAGGAGTGAGAAAAAGAACCTGTCCCTCTCAGAGTGGACAGGGTCACAGCAATCGAGTCCCCGTACGCACTCCAGGAGGAACAGAGCGTGCACGGGCCATCGCACCCGACGGTCTGCAGCCTCACATCCCTCTACCTCCATAATTGTTTTTTTAATTTTCAGGTAAGTATTTCTTTTTGCAGGTTTTTTCCAATCAGGTAAGTATTTTTTTTACTTTTTTAACAGGTAAGTGTTTCTTTTTTTGCAGGTTGTCCAATAAAGATTTTTAATTCCAATTTGTTTTCTGTGTTTCCTTTCAAATTTAGTTTGAATTAATCTCCAATTTGAGTTTTTAAGGAAAATGAATAAAACATGAATTAAAATATGAAATAAAATCCCCCAAAATAACAAACTAAAATAACAAACTAACATAAAATTGAAAAAATTAAATGAGTATGCCCCTGTCGCGACGTTTCGAAGATGTTCCTCCTTCCTCAGGCGAGGGCATACTGAAGAGCTGTGTTTTGAGCCTCCTATTTATACTCTCCCCTCTGATCCCGCCTCCTTTGGCTTTTTTTCGGCTTTCTGTTAAATTTCTTTTCAGCTTTTTGCTTTTCTCCAATTCTGCCAGTCTTTTTGGCTCTAATCTTTCCCTTCTTTTTCCTTTCTTCATTTTCAGTCTTTTCCTCTTTCCCCTTTGACTTTTCCCTTTTCCTCATCCTTTTCTTCCCTTCTCTTGACCTCTGCCCTTTACCCTTCCTTTTGGCCTACATCTGTCTCTTTCTCTTCCAATTTTAGGTTCCTATTAATGCCGACTTGGCTTTTTCTATAACTCTCTACCCTACTTGGGGAGGACTCAACCCTACTTGGGGAGTAAACAATTTAGAAAGGCGATGTGACTGTGGGTTAGGCTTTAGGTTTCAGTTAGGGTTAGGATTACTTGGGCTTCAGATCTAGTACTGGGCTGAGGTTTGAGATTCAATTTCCAAAAAATGAAGTAGAATTGGGATTTGTCCGAAATAGTAAATTTTTAGGGCCAGATTAGATCAGGGGGTAGGCAAAATAGGGCTAAATTCCAATTAGGATTCAATTAATTTTAGATAAACAAATTGGTTAGGGTTAGGGTTATAATTTGGGTAGGGCATAGGTGCCAGATTTAGCTTTAACTAGGAGTGAGACCCAAAGACCAACCGGATCGAGGCGCTGGCTGGTTAGGAGTGAGAAAAAGAACCTGTCCCTCTCAGAGTGGACAGGGTCACAGCAATCGAGTCCCCGTACGCACTCCAGGAGGAACAGAGCGTGCACGGGCCATCGCACCCGACGGTCTGCAGCCTCACATCCCTCTACCTCCATAATTGTTTTTTTAATTTTCAGGTAAGTATTTCTTTTTGCAGGTTTTTTCCAATCAGGTAAGTATTTTTTTTACTTTTTTAACAGGTAAGTGTTTCTTTTTTTGCAGGTTGTCCAATAAAGATTTTTAATTCCAATTTGTTTTCTGTGTTTCCTTTCAAATTTAGTTTGAATTAATCTCCAATTTGAGTTTTTAAGGAAAATGAATAAAACATGAATTAAAATATGAAATAAAATCCCCCAAAATAACAAACTAAAATAACAAACTAACATAAAATTGAAAAAATTAAATGAGTATGCCCCTGTCGCGACGTTTCGAAGATGTTCCTCCTTCCTCAGGCGAGGGCATACTGAAGAGCTGTGTTTTGAGCCTCCTATTTATACTCTCCCCTCTGATCCCGCCTCCTTTGGCTTTTTTTCGGCTTTCTGTTAAATTTCTTTTCAGCTTTTTGCTTTTCTCCAATTCTGCCAGTCTTTTTGGCTCTAATCTTTCCCTTCTTTTTCCTTTCTTCATTTTCAGTCTTTTCCTCTTTCCCCTTTGACTTTTCCCTTTTCCTCATCCTTTTCTTCCCTTCTCTTGACCTCTGCCCTTTACCCTTCCTTTTGGCCTACATCTGTCTCTTTCTCTTCCAATTTTAGGTTCCTATTAATGCCGACTTGGCTTTTTCTATAACTCTCTACCCTACTTGGGGAGGACTCAACCCTACTTGGGGAGTAAACAATTTAGAAAGGCGATGTGACTGTGGGTTAGGCTTTAGGTTTCAGTTAGGGTTAGGATTACTTGGGCTTCAGATCTAGTACTGGGCTGAGGTTTGAGATTCAATTTCCAAAAAATGAAGTAGAATTGGGATTTGTCCGAAATAGTAAATTTTTAGGGCCAGATTAGATCAGGGGGTAGGCAAAATAGGGCTAAATTCCAATTAGGATTCAATTAATTTTAGATAAACAAATTGGTTAGGGTTAGGGTTATAATTTGGGTAGGGCATAGGTGCCAGATTTAGCTTTAACTAGGAGTGAGACCCAAAGACCAACCGGATCGAGGCGCTGGCTGGTTAGGAGTGAGAAAAAGAACCTGTCCCTCTCAGAGTGGACAGGGTCACAGCAATCGAGTCCCCGTACGCACTCCAGGAGGAACAGAGCGTGCACGGGCCATCGCACCCGACGGTCTGCAGCCTCACATCCCTCTACCTCCATAATTGTTTTTTTAATTTTCAGGTAAGTATTTCTTTTTGCAGGTTTTTTCCAATCAGGTAAGTATTTTTTTTACTTTTTTAACAGGTAAGTGTTTCTTTTTTTGCAGGTTGTCCAATAAAGATTTTTAATTCCAATTTGTTTTCTGTGTTTCCTTTCAAATTTAGTTTGAATTAATCTCCAATTTGAGTTTTTAAGGAAAATGAATAAAACATGAATTAAAATATGAAATAAAATCCCCCAAAATAACAAACTAAAATAACAAACTAACATAAAATTGAAAAAATTAAATGAGTATGCCCCTGTCGCGACGTTTCGAAGATGTTCCTCCTTCCTCAGGCGAGGGCATACTGAAGAGCTGTGTTTTGAGCCTCCTATTTATACTCTCCCCTCTGATCCCGCCTCCTTTGGCTTTTTTTCGGCTTTCTGTTAAATTTCTTTTCAGCTTTTTGCTTTTCTCCAATTCTGCCAGTCTTTTTGGCTCTAATCTTTCCCTTCTTTTTCCTTTCTTCATTTTCAGTCTTTTCCTCTTTCCCCTTTGACTTTTCCCTTTTCCTCATCCTTTTCTTCCCTTCTCTTGACCTCTGCCCTTTACCCTTCCTTTTGGCCTACATCTGTCTCTTTCTCTTCCAATTTTAGGTTCCTATTAATGCCGACTTGGCTTTTTCTATAACTCTCTACCCTACTTGGGGAGGACTCAACCCTACTTGGGGAGTAAACAATTTAGAAAGGCGATGTGACTGTGGGTTAGGCTTTAGGTTTCAGTTAGGGTTAGGATTACTTGGGCTTCAGATCTAGTACTGGGCTGAGGTTTGAGATTCAATTTCCAAAAAATGAAGTAGAATTGGGATTTGTCCGAAATAGTAAATTTTTAGGGCCAGATTAGATCAGGGGGTAGGCAAAATAGGGCTAAATTCCAATTAGGATTCAATTAATTTTAGATAAACAAATTGGTTAGGGTTAGGGTTATAATTTGGGTAGGGCATAGGTGCCAGATTTAGCTTTAACTAGGAGTGAGACCCAAAGACCAACCGGATCGAGGCGCTGGCTGGTTAGGAGTGAGAAAAAGAACCTGTCCCTCTCAGAGTGGACAGGGTCACAGCAATCGAGTCCCCGTACGCACTCCAGGAGGAACAGAGCGTGCACGGGCCATCGCACCCGACGGTCTGCAGCCTCACATCCCTCTACCTCCATAATTGTTTTTTTAATTTTCAGGTAAGTATTTCTTTTTGCAGGTTTTTTCCAATCAGGTAAGTATTTTTTTTACTTTTTTAACAGGTAAGTGTTTCTTTTTTTGCAGGTTGTCCAATAAAGATTTTTAATTCCAATTTGTTTTCTGTGTTTCCTTTCAAATTTAGTTTGAATTAATCTCCAATTTGAGTTTTTAAGGAAAATGAATAAAACATGAATTAAAATATGAAATAAAATCCCCCAAAATAACAAACTAAAATAACAAACTAACATAAAATTGAAAAAATTAAATGAGTATGCCCCTGTCGCGACGTTTCGAAGATGTTCCTCCTTCCTCAGGCGAGGGCATACTGAAGAGCTGTGTTTTGAGCCTCCTATTTATACTCTCCCCTCTGATCCCGCCTCCTTTGGCTTTTTTTCGGCTTTCTGTTAAATTTCTTTTCAGCTTTTTGCTTTTCTCCAATTCTGCCAGTCTTTTTGGCTCTAATCTTTCCCTTCTTTTTCCTTTCTTCATTTTCAGTCTTTTCCTCTTTCCCCTTTGACTTTTCCCTTTTCCTCATCCTTTTCTTCCCTTCTCTTGACCTCTGCCCTTTACCCTTCCTTTTGGCCTACATCTGTCTCTTTCTCTTCCAATTTTAGGTTCCTATTAATGCCGACTTGGCTTTTTCTATAACTCTCTACCCTACTTGGGGAGGACTCAACCCTACTTGGGGAGTAAACAATTTAGAAAGGCGATGTGACTGTGGGTTAGGCTTTAGGTTTCAGTTAGGGTTAGGATTACTTGGGCTTCAGATCTAGTACTGGGCTGAGGTTTGAGATTCAATTTCCAAAAAATGAAGTAGAATTGGGATTTGTCCGAAATAGTAAATTTTTAGGGCCAGATTAGATCAGGGGGTAGGCAAAATAGGGCTAAATTCCAATTAGGATTCAATTAATTTTAGATAAACAAATTGGTTAGGGTTAGGGTTATAATTTGGGTAGGGCATAGGTGCCAGATTTAGCTTTAACTAGGAGTGAGACCCAAAGACCAACCGGATCGAGGCGCTGGCTGGTTAGGAGTGAGAAAAAGAACCTGTCCCTCTCAGAGTGGACAGGGTCACAGCAATCGAGTCCCCGTACGCACTCCAGGAGGAACAGAGCGTGCACGGGCCATCGCACCCGACGGTCTGCAGCCTCACATCCCTCTACCTCCATAATTGTTTTTTTAATTTTCAGGTAAGTATTTCTTTTTGCAGGTTTTTTCCAATCAGGTAAGTATTTTTTTTACTTTTTTAACAGGTAAGTGTTTCTTTTTTTGCAGGTTGTCCAATAAAGATTTTTAATTCCAATTTGTTTTCTGTGTTTCCTTTCAAATTTAGTTTGAATTAATCTCCAATTTGAGTTTTTAAGGAAAATGAATAAAACATGAATTAAAATATGAAATAAAATCCCCCAAAATAACAAACTAAAATAACAAACTAACATAAAATTGAAAAAATTAAATGAGTATGCCCCTGTCGCGACGTTTCGAAGATGTTCCTCCTTCCTCAGGCGAGGGCATACTGAAGAGCTGTGTTTTGAGCCTCCTATTTATACTCTCCCCTCTGATCCCGCCTCCTTTGGCTTTTTTTCGGCTTTCTGTTAAATTTCTTTTCAGCTTTTTGCTTTTCTCCAATTCTGCCAGTCTTTTTGGCTCTAATCTTTCCCTTCTTTTTCCTTTCTTCATTTTCAGTCTTTTCCTCTTTCCCCTTTGACTTTTCCCTTTTCCTCATCCTTTTCTTCCCTTCTCTTGACCTCTGCCCTTTACCCTTCCTTTTGGCCTACATCTGTCTCTTTCTCTTCCAATTTTAGGTTCCTATTAATGCCGACTTGGCTTTTTCTATAACTCTCTACCCTACTTGGGGAGGACTCAACCCTACTTGGGGAGTAAACAATTTAGAAAGGCGATGTGACTGTGGGTTAGGCTTTAGGTTTCAGTTAGGGTTAGGATTACTTGGGCTTCAGATCTAGTACTGGGCTGAGGTTTGAGATTCAATTTCCAAAAAATGAAGTAGAATTGGGATTTGTCCGAAATAGTAAATTTTTAGGGCCAGATTAGATCAGGGGGTAGGCAAAATAGGGCTAAATTCCAATTAGGATTCAATTAATTTTAGATAAACAAATTGGTTAGGGTTAGGGTTATAATTTGGGTAGGGCATAGGTGCCAGATTTAGCTTTAACTAGGAGTGAGACCCAAAGACCAACCGGATCGAGGCGCTGGCTGGTTAGGAGTGAGAAAAAGAACCTGTCCCTCTCAGAGTGGACAGGGTCACAGCAATCGAGTCCCCGTACGCACTCCAGGAGGAACAGAGCGTGCACGGGCCATCGCACCCGACGGTCTGCAGCCTCACATCCCTCTACCTCCATAATTGTTTTTTTAATTTTCAGGTAAGTATTTCTTTTTGCAGGTTTTTTCCAATCAGGTAAGTATTTTTTTTACTTTTTTAACAGGTAAGTGTTTCTTTTTTTGCAGGTTGTCCAATAAAGATTTTTAATTCCAATTTGTTTTCTGTGTTTCCTTTCAAATTTAGTTTGAATTAATCTCCAATTTGAGTTTTTAAGGAAAATGAATAAAACATGAATTAAAATATGAAATAAAATCCCCCAAAATAACAAACTAAAATAACAAACTAACATAAAATTGAAAAAATTAAATGAGTATGCCCCTGTCGCGACGTTTCGAAGATGTTCCTCCTTCCTCAGGCGAGGGCATACTGAAGAGCTGTGTTTTGAGCCTCCTATTTATACTCTCCCCTCTGATCCCGCCTCCTTTGGCTTTTTTTCGGCTTTCTGTTAAATTTCTTTTCAGCTTTTTGCTTTTCTCCAATTCTGCCAGTCTTTTTGGCTCTAATCTTTCCCTTCTTTTTCCTTTCTTCATTTTCAGTCTTTTCCTCTTTCCCCTTTGACTTTTCCCTTTTCCTCATCCTTTTCTTCCCTTCTCTTGACCTCTGCCCTTTACCCTTCCTTTTGGCCTACATCTGTCTCTTTCTCTTCCAATTTTAGGTTCCTATTAATGCCGACTTGGCTTTTTCTATAACTCTCTACCCTACTTGGGGAGGACTCAACCCTACTTGGGGAGTAAACAATTTAGAAAGGCGATGTGACTGTGGGTTAGGCTTTAGGTTTCAGTTAGGGTTAGGATTACTTGGGCTTCAGATCTAGTACTGGGCTGAGGTTTGAGATTCAATTTCCAAAAAATGAAGTAGAATTGGGATTTGTCCGAAATAGTAAATTTTTAGGGCCAGATTAGATCAGGGGGTAGGCAAAATAGGGCTAAATTCCAATTAGGATTCAATTAATTTTAGATAAACAAATTGGTTAGGGTTAGGGTTATAATTTGGGTAGGGCATAGGTGCCAGATTTAGCTTTAACTAGGAGTGAGACCCAAAGACCAACCGGATCGAGGCGCTGGCTGGTTAGGAGTGAGAAAAAGAACCTGTCCCTCTCAGAGTGGACAGGGTCACAGCAATCGAGTCCCCGTACGCACTCCAGGAGGAACAGAGCGTGCACGGGCCATCGCACCCGACGGTCTGCAGCCTCACATCCCTCTACCTCCATAATTGTTTTTTTAATTTTCAGGTAAGTATTTCTTTTTGCAGGTTTTTTCCAATCAGGTAAGTATTTTTTTTACTTTTTTAACAGGTAAGTGTTTCTTTTTTTGCAGGTTGTCCAATAAAGATTTTTAATTCCAATTTGTTTTCTGTGTTTCCTTTCAAATTTAGTTTGAATTAATCTCCAATTTGAGTTTTTAAGGAAAATGAATAAAACATGAATTAAAATATGAAATAAAATCCCCCAAAATAACAAACTAAAATAACAAACTAACATAAAATTGAAAAAATTAAATGAGTATGCCCCTGTCGCGACGTTTCGAAGATGTTCCTCCTTCCTCAGGCGAGGGCATACTGAAGAGCTGTGTTTTGAGCCTCCTATTTATACTCTCCCCTCTGATCCCGCCTCCTTTGGCTTTTTTTCGGCTTTCTGTTAAATTTCTTTTCAGCTTTTTGCTTTTCTCCAATTCTGCCAGTCTTTTTGGCTCTAATCTTTCCCTTCTTTTTCCTTTCTTCATTTTCAGTCTTTTCCTCTTTCCCCTTTGACTTTTCCCTTTTCCTCATCCTTTTCTTCCCTTCTCTTGACCTCTGCCCTTTACCCTTCCTTTTGGCCTACATCTGTCTCTTTCTCTTCCAATTTTAGGTTCCTATTAATGCCGACTTGGCTTTTTCTATAACTCTCTACCCTACTTGGGGAGGACTCAACCCTACTTGGGGAGTAAACAATTTAGAAAGGCGATGTGACTGTGGGTTAGGCTTTAGGTTTCAGTTAGGGTTAGGATTACTTGGGCTTCAGATCTAGTACTGGGCTGAGGTTTGAGATTCAATTTCCAAAAAATGAAGTAGAATTGGGATTTGTCCGAAATAGTAAATTTTTAGGGCCAGATTAGATCAGGGGGTAGGCAAAATAGGGCTAAATTCCAATTAGGATTCAATTAATTTTAGATAAACAAATTGGTTAGGGTTAGGGTTATAATTTGGGTAGGGCATAGGTGCCAGATTTAGCTTTAACTAGGAGTGAGACCCAAAGACCAACCGGATCGAGGCGCTGGCTGGTTAGGAGTGAGAAAAAGAACCTGTCCCTCTCAGAGTGGACAGGGTCACAGCAATCGAGTCCCCGTACGCACTCCAGGAGGAACAGAGCGTGCACGGGCCATCGCACCCGACGGTCTGCAGCCTCACATCCCTCTACCTCCATAATTGTTTTTTTAATTTTCAGGTAAGTATTTCTTTTTGCAGGTTTTTTCCAATCAGGTAAGTATTTTTTTTACTTTTTTAACAGGTAAGTGTTTCTTTTTTTGCAGGTTGTCCAATAAAGATTTTTAATTCCAATTTGTTTTCTGTGTTTCCTTTCAAATTTAGTTTGAATTAATCTCCAATTTGAGTTTTTAAGGAAAATGAATAAAACATGAATTAAAATATGAAATAAAATCCCCCAAAATAACAAACTAAAATAACAAACTAACATAAAATTGAAAAAATTAAATGAGTATGCCCCTGTCGCGACGTTTCGAAGATGTTCCTCCTTCCTCAGGCGAGGGCATACTGAAGAGCTGTGTTTTGAGCCTCCTATTTATACTCTCCCCTCTGATCCCGCCTCCTTTGGCTTTTTTTCGGCTTTCTGTTAAATTTCTTTTCAGCTTTTTGCTTTTCTCCAATTCTGCCAGTCTTTTTGGCTCTAATCTTTCCCTTCTTTTTCCTTTCTTCATTTTCAGTCTTTTCCTCTTTCCCCTTTGACTTTTCCCTTTTCCTCATCCTTTTCTTCCCTTCTCTTGACCTCTGCCCTTTACCCTTCCTTTTGGCCTACATCTGTCTCTTTCTCTTCCAATTTTAGGTTCCTATTAATGCCGACTTGGCTTTTTCTATAACTCTCTACCCTACTTGGGGAGGACTCAACCCTACTTGGGGAGTAAACAATTTAGAAAGGCGATGTGACTGTGGGTTAGGCTTTAGGTTTCAGTTAGGGTTAGGATTACTTGGGCTTCAGATCTAGTACTGGGCTGAGGTTTGAGATTCAATTTCCAAAAAATGAAGTAGAATTGGGATTTGTCCGAAATAGTAAATTTTTAGGGCCAGATTAGATCAGGGGGTAGGCAAAATAGGGCTAAATTCCAATTAGGATTCAATTAATTTTAGATAAACAAATTGGTTAGGGTTAGGGTTATAATTTGGGTAGGGCATAGGTGCCAGATTTAGCTTTAACTAGGAGTGAGACCCAAAGACCAACCGGATCGAGGCGCTGGCTGGTTAGGAGTGAGAAAAAGAACCTGTCCCTCTCAGAGTGGACAGGGTCACAGCAATCGAGTCCCCGTACGCACTCCAGGAGGAACAGAGCGTGCACGGGCCATCGCACCCGACGGTCTGCAGCCTCACATCCCTCTACCTCCATAATTGTTTTTTTAATTTTCAGGTAAGTATTTCTTTTTGCAGGTTTTTTCCAATCAGGTAAGTATTTTTTTTACTTTTTTAACAGGTAAGTGTTTCTTTTTTTGCAGGTTGTCCAATAAAGATTTTTAATTCCAATTTGTTTTCTGTGTTTCCTTTCAAATTTAGTTTGAATTAATCTCCAATTTGAGTTTTTAAGGAAAATGAATAAAACATGAATTAAAATATGAAATAAAATCCCCCAAAATAACAAACTAAAATAACAAACTAACATAAAATTGAAAAAATTAAATGAGTATGCCCCTGTCGCGACGTTTCGAAGATGTTCCTCCTTCCTCAGGCGAGGGCATACTGAAGAGCTGTGTTTTGAGCCTCCTATTTATACTCTCCCCTCTGATCCCGCCTCCTTTGGCTTTTTTTCGGCTTTCTGTTAAATTTCTTTTCAGCTTTTTGCTTTTCTCCAATTCTGCCAGTCTTTTTGGCTCTAATCTTTCCCTTCTTTTTCCTTTCTTCATTTTCAGTCTTTTCCTCTTTCCCCTTTGACTTTTCCCTTTTCCTCATCCTTTTCTTCCCTTCTCTTGACCTCTGCCCTTTACCCTTCCTTTTGGCCTACATCTGTCTCTTTCTCTTCCAATTTTAGGTTCCTATTAATGCCGACTTGGCTTTTTCTATAACTCTCTACCCTACTTGGGGAGGACTCAACCCTACTTGGGGAGTAAACAATTTAGAAAGGCGATGTGACTGTGGGTTAGGCTTTAGGTTTCAGTTAGGGTTAGGATTACTTGGGCTTCAGATCTAGTACTGGGCTGAGGTTTGAGATTCAATTTCCAAAAAATGAAGTAGAATTGGGATTTGTCCGAAATAGTAAATTTTTAGGGCCAGATTAGATCAGGGGGTAGGCAAAATAGGGCTAAATTCCAATTAGGATTCAATTAATTTTAGATAAACAAATTGGTTAGGGTTAGGGTTATAATTTGGGTAGGGCATAGGTGCCAGATTTAGCTTTAACTAGGAGTGAGACCCAAAGACCAACCGGATCGAGGCGCTGGCTGGTTAGGAGTGAGAAAAAGAACCTGTCCCTCTCAGAGTGGACAGGGTCACAGCAATCGAGTCCCCGTACGCACTCCAGGAGGAACAGAGCGTGCACGGGCCATCGCACCCGACGGTCTGCAGCCTCACATCCCTCTACCTCCATAATTGTTTTTTTAATTTTCAGGTAAGTATTTCTTTTTGCAGGTTTTTTCCAATCAGGTAAGTATTTTTTTTACTTTTTTAACAGGTAAGTGTTTCTTTTTTTGCAGGTTGTCCAATAAAGATTTTTAATTCCAATTTGTTTTCTGTGTTTCCTTTCAAATTTAGTTTGAATTAATCTCCAATTTGAGTTTTTAAGGAAAATGAATAAAACATGAATTAAAATATGAAATAAAATCCCCCAAAATAACAAACTAAAATAACAAACTAACATAAAATTGAAAAAATTAAATGAGTATGCCCCTGTCGCGACGTTTCGAAGATGTTCCTCCTTCCTCAGGCGAGGGCATACTGAAGAGCTGTGTTTTGAGCCTCCTATTTATACTCTCCCCTCTGATCCCGCCTCCTTTGGCTTTTTTTCGGCTTTCTGTTAAATTTCTTTTCAGCTTTTTGCTTTTCTCCAATTCTGCCAGTCTTTTTGGCTCTAATCTTTCCCTTCTTTTTCCTTTCTTCATTTTCAGTCTTTTCCTCTTTCCCCTTTGACTTTTCCCTTTTCCTCATCCTTTTCTTCCCTTCTCTTGACCTCTGCCCTTTACCCTTCCTTTTGGCCTACATCTGTCTCTTTCTCTTCCAATTTTAGGTTCCTATTAATGCCGACTTGGCTTTTTCTATAACTCTCTACCCTACTTGGGGAGGACTCAACCCTACTTGGGGAGTAAACAATTTAGAAAGGCGATGTGACTGTGGGTTAGGCTTTAGGTTTCAGTTAGGGTTAGGATTACTTGGGCTTCAGATCTAGTACTGGGCTGAGGTTTGAGATTCAATTTCCAAAAAATGAAGTAGAATTGGGATTTGTCCGAAATAGTAAATTTTTAGGGCCAGATTAGATCAGGGGGTAGGCAAAATAGGGCTAAATTCCAATTAGGATTCAATTAATTTTAGATAAACAAATTGGTTAGGGTTAGGGTTATAATTTGGGTAGGGCATAGGTGCCAGATTTAGCTTTAACTAGGAGTGAGACCCAAAGACCAACCGGATCGAGGCGCTGGCTGGTTAGGAGTGAGAAAAAGAACCTGTCCCTCTCAGAGTGGACAGGGTCACAGCAATCGAGTCCCCGTACGCACTCCAGGAGGAACAGAGCGTGCACGGGCCATCGCACCCGACGGTCTGCAGCCTCACATCCCTCTACCTCCATAATTGTTTTTTTAATTTTCAGGTAAGTATTTCTTTTTGCAGGTTTTTTCCAATCAGGTAAGTATTTTTTTTTACTTTTTTAACAGGTAAGTGTTTCTTTTTTTTGCAGGTTGTCCAATAAAGATTTTTAATTCCAATTTGTTTTCTGTGTTTCCTTTCAAATTTAGTTTGAATTAATCTCCAATTTGAGTTTTTAAGGAAAATGAATAAAACATGAATTAAAAATATGAAATAAAATCCCCCAAAATAACAAACTAAAATAACAAACTAACATAAAATTGAAAAAAATTAAATGAGTATGCCCCTGTCGCGACGTTTCGAAGATGTTCCTCCTTCCTCAGGCGAGGGCATACTGAAGAGCTGTGTTTTGAGCCTCCTATTTATACTCTCCCCTCTGATCCCGCCTCCTTTGGCTTTTTTTCGGCTTTCTGTTAAATTTCTTTTCAGCTTTTTGCTTTTCTCCAATTCTGCCAGTCTTTTTGGCTCTAATCTTTCCCTTCTTTTTCCTTTCTTCATTTTCAGTCTTTTCCTCTTTCCCTTTGACTTTTCCCTTTTCCTCATCCTTTTCTTCCCTTCTCTTGACCTCTGCCCTTTACCCTTCCTTTTGGGCCTACATCTGTCTCTTTCTCTTCCAATTTTAGGTTCCTATTAATGCCGACTTGGCTTTTTCTATAACTCTCTACCCTACTTGGGGAGGACTCAACCCTACTTGGGGAGTAAACAATTTAGAAAGGCGATGTGACTGTGGGTTAGGCTTTAGGTTTCAGTTAGGGTTAGGATTACTTGGGCTTCAGATCTAGTACTGGGCTGAGGTTTGAGATTCAATTTCCAAAAAATGAAGTAGAATTGGGATTTGTCCGAAATAGTAAATTTTTAGGGCCAGATTAGATCAGGGGGTAGGCAAAATAGGGCTAAATTCCAATTAGGATTCAATTAATTTTTAGATAAACAAATTGGTTAGGGTTAGGGTTATAATTTGGGTAGGGCATAGGTGCCAGATTTAGCTTTAACTAGGAGTGAGACCCAAAGACCAACCGGATCGAGGCGCTGGCTGGTTAGGAGTGAGAAAAAGAACCTGTCCCTCTCAGAGTGGACAGGGTCACAGCAATCGAGTCCCCGTACGCACTCCAGGAGGAACAGAGCGTGCACGGGCCATCGCACCCGACGGTCTGCAGCCTCACATCCCTCTACCTCCATAATTGTTTTTTAATTTTCAGGTAAGTATTTCTTTTTGCAGGTTTTTTTCCAATCAGGTAAGTATTTTTTTTACTTTTTTAACAGTAAGTGTTTCTTTTTTGCAGGTTGTCCAATAAAGATTTTTAATTCCAATTTGTTTTCTGTGTTTCCTTTCAAATTTTAGTTTGAATTAATCTCCAATTTGAGTTTTTAAGGAAAATGAATAAAACATGAATTAAAATATGAAATAAAATCCCCAAAATAACAAACTAAAATAACAAACTAACATAAAATTGAAAAAATTAAATGAGTATGCCCCTGTCGCGACGTTTCGAAGATGTTCCTCCTTCCTCAGGCGAGGGCATACTGAAGAGCTGTGTTTTGAGCCTCCTATTTATACTCTCCCCTCTGATCCCGCCTCCTTTGGCTTTTTTTCGGCTTTCTGTTAAATTTCTTTTCAGCTTTTTGCTTTTCTCCAATTCTGCCAGTCTTTTTGCTCTAATCTTTCCCTTCTTTTTCCTTTCTTCATTTTTCAGTCTTTTCCTCTTTCCCCCTTTGACTTTTCCCTTTTCCTCATCCTTTTCTTCCCTTCTCTTGACCTCTGCCCTTTACCCCTTCCTTTTGGCCTACATCTGTCTCTTTCTCTTCCAATTTTAGGTTCCTATTAATGCCGACTTGGCTTTTTCTATAACTCTCTACCCTACTTGGGGAGGACTCAACCCTACTTGGGGAGTAAACAATTTAGAAAGGCGATGTGACTGTGGGTTAGGCTTTAGGTTTCAGTTAGGGTTAGGATTACTTGGGCTTCAGATCTAGTACTGGGCTGAGGTTTGAGATTCAATTTCCAAAAAATGAAGTAGAATTGGGATTTGTCCGAAATAGTAAATTTTTAGGGCCAGATTAGATCAGGGGGTAGGCAAAATAGGGCTAAATTCCAATTAGGATTCAATTAATTTTAGATAAACAAATTGGTTAGGGTTAGGGTTATAATTTGGGTAGGGCATAGGTGCCAGATTTAGCTTTAACTAGGAGTGAGACCCAAAGACCAACCGGATCGAGGCGCTGGCTGGTTAGGAGTGAGAAAAAGAACCTGTCCCTCTCAGAGTGGACAGGGTCACAGCAATCGAGTCCCCGTACGCACTCCAGGAGGAACAGAGCGTGCACGGGCCATCGCACCCGACGGTCTGCAGCCTCACATCCCTCTACCTCCATAATTGTTTTTTTAATTTTCAGGTAAGTATTTCTTTTTGCAGGTTTTTTCCAATCAGGTAAGTATTTTTTTTACTTTTTTAACAGGTAAGTGTTTCTTTTTTTGCAGGTTGTCCAATAAAGATTTTTAATTCCAATTTGTTTTCTGTGTTTCCTTTCAAATTTAGTTTGAATTAATCTCCAATTTGAGTTTTTAAGGAAAATGAATAAAACATGAATTAAAATATGAAATAAAATCCCCCAAAATAACAAACTAAAATAACAAACTAACATAAAATTGAAAAAATTAAATGAGTATGCCCCTGTCGCGACGTTTCGAAGATGTTCCTCCTTCCTCAGGCGAGGGCATACTGAAGAGCTGTGTTTGAGCCTCCTATTTATACTCTCCCCTCTGATCCCGCCTCCTTTGGCTTTTTTTCGGCTTTCTGTTAAATTTCTTTTCAGCTTTTTGCTTTTCTCCAATTCTGCCAGTCTTTTTGGCTCTAATCTTTCCCTTCTTTTTCCTTTCTTCATTTTCAGTCTTTCCTCTTTCCCCTTTGACTTTTCCCTTTTCCTCATCCTTTTCTTCCCTTCTCTTGACCTCCTGCCCTTTACCCTTCCTTTTGGCCTACATCTGTCTCTTTCTCTTCCAATTTTAGGTTCCTATTAATGCCGACTTGGCTTTTTTCTATAACTCTCTACCCTACTTGGGGAGGACTCAACCCTACTTGGGGAGTAAACAATTTAGAAAGGCGATGTGACTGTGGGTTAGGCTTTAGGTTTCAGTTAGGGTTAGGATTACTTGGGCTTCAGATCTAGTACTGGGCTGAGGTTTGAGATTCAATTTCCAAAAAAATGAAGTAGAATTGGGATTTGTCCGAAATAGTAAATTTTTAGGGCCAGATTAGATCAGGGGGTAGGCAAAATAGGGCTAAATTCCAATTAGGATTCAATTAATTTTAGATAAACAAATTGGTTAGGGTTAGGGTTATAATTTGGGTAGGGCATAGGTGCCAGATTTAGCTTTAACTAGGAGTGAGACCCAAAGACCAACCGGATCGAGGCGCTGGCTGGTTAGGAGTGAGAAAAAGAACCTGTCCCTCTCAGAGTGGACAGGGTCACAGCAATCGAGTCCCCGTACGCACTCCAGGAGGAACAGAGCGTGCACGGGCCATCGCACCCGACGGTCTGCAGCCTCACATCCCTCTACCTCCATAATTGTTTTTTTTATTTTCAGGTAAGTATTTCTTTTTGCAGGTTTTTTCCAATCAGGTAAGTATTTTTTTTACTTTTTTAACAGGTAAGTGTTTCTTTTTTTGCAGGTTGTCCAATAAAAGATTTTTAATTCCAATTTGTTTTCTGTGTTTCCTTTCAAATTTAGTTTGAATTAATCTCCAATTTGAGTTTTTAAGGAAAATGAATAAAACATGAATTAAAATATGAAATAAAATCCCCCAAAATAACAAACTAAAATAACAAACTAACATAAAATTGAAAAAATTAAATGAGTATGCCCCTGTCGCGACGTTCGAAGATGTTCCTCCTTCCTCAGGCGAGGGCATACTGAAGAGCTGTGTTTTGAGCCTCCTATTTATACTCTCCCCTCTGATCCCGCCTCCTTTGCTTTTTTTTCGGCTTTCTGTTAAATTTCTTTTCAGCTTTTTGCTTTTCTCCAATTCTGCCAGTCTTTTTGGCTCTAATCTTTCCCTTCTTTTTCCTTTCTTCATTTTCAGTCTTTTCCTCTTTCCCCTTTGACTTTTCCCTTTTCCTCATCCTTTTCTTCCCTTCTCTTGACCTCTGCCCTTTACCCTTCCTTTTGGCCTACATCTGTCTCTTTCTCTTCCAATTTTAGGTTCCTATTAATGCCGACTTGGCTTTTTCTATAACTCTCTACCCTACTTGGGGAGGACTCAACCCTACTTGGGGAGTAAACAATTTAGAAAGGCGATGTGACTGTGGGTTAGGCTTTAGGTTTCAGTTAGGGTTAGGATTACTTGGGCTTCAGATCTAGTACTGGGCTGAGGTTTGAGATTCAATTTCCAAAAAATGAAGTAGAATTGGGATTTGTCCGAAATAGTAAATTTTTTAGGGCCAGATTAGATCAGGGGGTAGGCAAAATAGGGCTAAATTCCAATTAGGATTCAATTAATTTTAGATAAACAAATTGGTTAGGGTTAGGGTTATAATTTGGGTAGGGCATAGGTGCCAGATTTAGCTTTAACTAGGAGTGAGACCCAAAGACCAACCGGATCGAGGCGCTGGCTGGTTAGGAGTGAGAAAAAGAACCTGTCCCTCTCAGAGTGGACAGGGTCACAGCAATCGAGTCCCCGTACGCACTCCAGGAGGAACAGAGCGTGCACGGGCCATCGCACCCGACGGTCTGCAGCCTCACATCCCTCTACCTCCATAATTGTTTTTTTAATTTTCAGGTAAGTATTTCTTTTTGCAGGTTTTTTCCAATCAGGTAAGTATTTTTTTTACTTTTTAACAGGTAAGTGTTTCTTTTTTTGCAGGTTGTCCAATAAAGATTTTTAATTCCAATTTGTTTTCTGTGTTTCCTTTCAAATTTAGTTTGAATTAATCTCCAATTTGAGTTTTTAAGGAAAATGAATAAAACATGAATTAAAATATGAAATAAAATCCCCAAAATAACAAACTAAATAACAAACTAACATAAAATTGAAAAAATTAAATGAGTATGCCCCTGTCGCGACGTTTCGAAGATGTTCCTCCTTCCTCAGGCGAGGGCATACTGAAGAGCTGTGTTTTGAGCCTCCTATTTTATACTCTCCCCTCTGATCCCGCCTCCTTTGGCTTTTTTCGGCTTTCTGTTAAATTTCTTTTTCAGCTTTTTGCTTTTCTCCAATTCTGCCAGTCTTTTTGGCTCTAATCTTTCCCTTCTTTTCCTTTCTTCATTTTCAGTCTTTTCCTCTTTCCCCTTTGACTTTTCCCTTTTCCTCATCCTTTTCTTCCCTTCTCTTGACCTCTGCCCTTTACCCTTCCTTTTGGCCTACATCTGTCTCTTTCTCTTCCAATTTTAGGTTCCTATTAATGCCGACTTGGCTTTTTCTATAACTCTCTACCCTACTTGGGGAGGACTCAACCCTACTTGGGGAGTAAACAATTTAGAAAGGCGATGTGACTGTGGGTTAGGCTTTAGGTTTCAGTTAGGGTTAGGATTACTTGGCTTCAGATCTAGTACTGGGGCTGAGGTTTGAGATTCAATTTCCAAAAAATGAAGTAGAATTGGGATTTGTCCGAAATAGTAAATTTTTAGGGGCCAGATTAGATCAGGGGTAGGCAAAATAGGGCTAAATTCCAATTAGGATTCAATTAATTTTAGATAAACAAATTGGTTAGGGTTAGGGTTATAATTTGGGTAGGGCATAGGTGCCAGATTTAGCTTTAACTAGGAGTGAGACCCAAAGACCAACCGGATCGAGGCGCTGGCTGGTTAGGAGTGAGAAAAAGAACCTGTCCCTCTCAGAGTGGACAGGGTCACAGCAATCGAGTCCCCGTACGCACTCCAGGAGGAACAGAGCGTGCACGGGCCATCGCACCCGACGGTCTGCAGCCTCACATCCCTCTACCTCCATAATTGTTTTTTTAATTTTCAGGTAAGTATTTCTTTTTGCAGGTTTTTTCCAATCAGGTAAGTATTTTTTTTACTTTTTTAACAGGTAAGTGTTTCTTTTTTTGCAGGTTGTCCAATAAAGATTTTTAATTCCAATTTGTTTTCTGTGTTTCCTTTCAAATTTAGTTTGAATTAATCTCCAATTTGAGTTTTTTAAGGAAAATGAATAAAACATGAATTAAAATATGAAATAAAATCCCCCAAAATAACAAACTAAAATAACAAACTAACATAAAATTGAAAAAATTAAATGAGTATGCCCCTGTCGCGACGTTTCGAAGATGTTCCTCCTTCCTCAGGCGAGGGCATACTGAAGAGCTGTGTTTTGAGCCTCCCTATTTATACTCTCCCCTCTGATCCCGCCTCCTTTGGCTTTTTTTCGGCTTTCCTGTTAAATTTCTTTTCAGCTTTTTGCTTTTCTCCAATTCTGCCAGTCTTTTTGGCTCTAATCTTTCCCTTCTTTTTCCTTTCTTCATTTTCAGTCTTTTCCTCTTTCCCCTTTGACTTTTCCCTTTTCCTCATCCTTTTCTTCCCTTCTCTTGACCTCTGCCCTTTACCTTCCTTTTGGCCTACATCTGTCTCTTTCTCTTCCAATTTTAGGTTCCTATTAATGCCGACTTGGCTTTTTCTATAACTCTCTACCCTACTTGGGGAGGACTCAACCCTACTTGGGGAGTAAACAATTTAGAAAGGCGATGTGACTGTGGGTTAGGCTTTAGGTTTCAGTTAGGGTTAGGATTACTTGGGCTTCAGATCTAGTACTGGGCTGAGGTTTGAGATTCAATTTCCAAAAAATGAAGTAGAATTGGGATTTGTCCGAAATAGTAAATTTTTAGGGCCAGATTAGATCAGGGGGTAGGCAAAATAGGGCTAAATTCCAATTAGGATTCAATTAATTTTAGATAAACAAATTGGTTAGGGTTAGGGTTATAATTTGGGTAGGGCATAGGTGCCAGATTTAGCTTTAACTAGGAGTGAGACCCAAAGACCAACCGGATCGAGGCGCTGGCTGGTTAGGAGTGAGAAAAAGAACCTGTCCCTCTCAGAGTGGACAGGGTCACAGCAATCGAGTCCCCGTACGCACTCCAGGAGGAACAGAGCGTGCACCGGGCCATCGCACCCGACGGTCTGCAGCCTCACATCCCTCTACCTCCATAATTGTTTTTTTAATTTTCAGGTAAGTATTTCTTTTTGCAGGTTTTTTCCAATCAGGTAAGTATTTTTTTTACTTTTTTAACAGGTAAGTGTTTCTTTTTTGCAGGTTGTCCAATAAAGATTTTTAATTCCAATTTGTTTTCTGTGTTTCCTTTCAAATTTAGTTTGAATTAATCTCCAATTTGAGTTTTTAAGGAAAATGAATAAAACATGAATTAAAATATGAAATAAAATCCCCCAAAATAACAAACTAAAATAACAAACTAACATAAAATTGAAAAAATTAAATGAGTATGCCCCTGTCGCGACGTTTCGAAGATGTTCCTCCTTCCTCAGGCGAGGGCATACTGAAGAGCTGTGTTTTGAGCCTCCTATTTATACTCTCCCCTCTGATCCCGCCTCCTTTGGCTTTTTTTTCGGCTTTCTGTTAAATTTCTTTTCAGCTTTTTGCTTTTCTCCAATTCTGCCAGTCTTTTTGGCTCTAATCTTT